>NC_053143.1:34294508-34594508 GCF_016808335.1 Panicum virgatum | reverse complement strand
TCCCTCCCTGTGTACTCTATGTTCTAGATCTAGGACCCCTTTGTGCTCATGTACTCAAAAAGAGAAAGAGATCCTCACTGATCTATGTTCTAGTGGTCCTAACAGTTTAACACGCTAGGGCCCTCGAGGCTAAGCAGCATTGGGAGCATGCCACCTCATATGGGAGCATGTTAGCGCACACACCGCGGCAATGAAAACAGCCCAAGCTGGTGCCATAGCACGCAGACGAGTGAAGAGCGCCAACAACCAGATCCTCCATGACGTCCGTGGCACACCATTCTTCCTGCATGTGAGCCAAAACATTGTTGTAGTGGCAGCAACGATGTGGTCAATACCGCACTAGGAAAACATGGAACTATATTGAATCATGGACGAACTGCGTGAGCTGCTAGAGGCGGCGGTGCGTGCTAGCACGCCAATACTTGTGGCAGCTACCACAGCCCCAACAGCCGAGCCACATCCAGTGCATGACACAAAAATCCCAATGACAGGGCTGCTGGGCGACGGGGACCCGAACTATCCTATCATCCAGCGAAAACTAGGCAAAACTGCGACGCGCATGGTATCATTAGTGCTTGAGCTCATGAGAGTGAGAAGGCCAAGCGCGCCAAACCACGCACCAAGGAGCATCACGATCCCAGCATGGCAAACCCATCCAAGCCCACAGTCCGAGACTTGACCGGCGCAGACCCTGGTCATTAGGGAGACACACCCAACAGGCCCCTTTCCCGACACAGTTTTGATGCCATGGAACCTCATCAAGTACTCGGGGGACATGGACCAAAGTATCTTATTGGAGAATTATCACATGGCGTGCCTTACAGGGGGAGTCGACAATGAGCTCTTCATCACTCAGTACCATCCCCTCTACCTTGTTGATAGCGCACGAGCCTAGATCAAGCACCTGCCAGCAGGCTGCATCAACTTCTAGAGTAATCTCAGGCATGTGTTCATAGGCAACTTCCAAGGCATGTAAGTGTGCCAAGAAACTCCTGGGACATCAACAATTGTAGGCAAAAGTCTGGTTAGACTCTCTGGGTGTACATCCGCTGGTTCTCCAAGCAGTTCAACGACCTCCCGATATGGATCAAGCCAAAATCATAGGTGCCTTTATTATGGGATCAACCAATGAGTTGCTCGCCCATGAGCTCAGGTGCAGCTGATCGTGCACCATGTGCTCCCTATTCAACATCGCAACGTGCCATACCTCGAGTAAGGAGGTGGTCCGAGAACTTCAATATAGGCAAGGGCAAGGCAGAGCCAAGGATGTGGACCAAGCAGGTCAAGCACGGAGTGGGCGAAACAAGAAGACCCACAAGTATCGCGACATCGAGTTTGTATCTGCGGCCGGTCATGTCGACAAACAGAAGATCGGCTACCATAATGCCTAGAAAAATAATGGAGACTTTGAGATGCTGATCGAGGGACCATGTCCAAACCATGGCTTCCCCATCAATCATCTGTACAAAGACTACGACCTCATGAAGAGGTACCTCGAAGGCAAGCTCCCACCTGCATTCAAGGGCAAGCGAGGCAAGCCCGGGGACAAAAACAAGCAAGAGGATGCTTTCCCAAGGCTGGAGGGAAGCCTTGATTTTTGTGGGACTCATCGCTTATGAGTCGTAGTACCGACACAAGATAATGACTGAATGGGTGAACACAATGACCTCTGCAAGGGAAGCTGTCATGACCTACCTCAGGTAGTTGGAGGCGTCGATCACCTTCGACCAAACAAACCACCCGGCCACATGCTGCTGCAGGTTCGCTTCCCTCTCATCATCAACAAGACCAGGCAGACCAAGGTCCTGATGGATAGCGAGGGAACATCGTGTACGTCGCGACCTACGATTCCATGGGCCTAACGTGGTGGCTCATCTGATCAACCGACAACACATCCCACGGAAAGGCGGGCAAGTGATACCGCTCAGGTGGGTCAACCTACCCATACCTTCAGGAAAAGTGCAAACTTTCACACTGAGATGCTCATCTTTGAGGTGGAGGACTTTGCTGGGTCATACTACGCAATCATGGGCTAGCCTTGCTACGCGAAATCCATCTCCGTGCCCAACTACATGTACCTCAAGCTCAAGGTACCCGAGCCAAATGGTGTCATCAGTGTGGGATGAAGCCTCCAGTAGGCACTCCTCTGCGAGCAAGAGATCTATGACCATGCCACAACGGCGATGAGATCACTCGAACTCAAGAGCATCCAGCATGCCACCACAGAGGTGTTCCCTGATTCAGCAAAGAGCAAGTTCTCAGTCGGGACCTTCAAGCCCATATAAGACACCATGCTGGTTAAGGTCAACTCCAAGTACACCGGCAAGTGGTCTAGATAGGGCCGACCTAACAAACAAATAGGAAAGCGCACTCAAAGACTTCCTGCACAAGAACTAGAAGATCGTTGCATGTAAACTGTTTGGCATGTTAAGAATCCCGAGTGAGGTTGTTGAGTACTCCTTGGACATCTTGTTGAATGCCCATCCAGCCAAGTAGTGCTTGTGACGCTTTGATAATCAGAAGCACAAGGCCATCGGCAAGGGGATCCCTCGGCTCCAGGCAGCTTGCTTCATTAAATAGGGCTTCCACCTCGAGTGGGTAGCAATCCCCATCCTTGTCTGGGAGAAGAATGAAACATGGTGCTTGTGCATTGACCGCATGAGCTTGAACAAGGTTGGCTCAAATGTATCGTACCCTTTACCACGTATCGATCAGGTGGTCATCTCGACCATGGGGTGTGATACCCTATATTTCCTCGACGCATGCTCGAGCTACCACCAAATTGGGATGAAGGAGTCCGGCCAGCTCGCAACCTCCTTTATCACCCCTTATGGCATGTTCTGCTATGCGATGATGCCGTTCGGCCTCAAGAACACCGGTGTAACATACCAGCAATGCATGCAGGGTCTTGACAACCTCATCGGAGAGGTCATTGAGGTCTACACCAACGACATTGTGGTCAAGTTCAAGAAGGTTGACCCGTTGGTCGAAATCCTGGAGCAGACCTTCGCGTGACTCCGGTCATATAGGATCAAGCTCGACCGTGAGAAATGCATTCTCGGGGTTCCTAAGGGCAATATGCTAGGCTTCATCATCTTTGAGCGAGGTATCGAGGCTAACCCAGAGAAGATTGCGACCATCAGGAACATAGAGCTGATCACTAATCCCAAAGGCGCCCAAAAGCTAATGGGATGCATGGCTCTGAGCCGCTTCATCTCGTGGCTTGGGGAGCATGGGATGCCACTAAAAGCTGCTCAAGAAGTTCGAGCAGTTTTGGTGGACCCACGAGGTGCAGGAGGCCTTTGACCAGCTGAACAACTTCCTAGCCGTGCTATGGACCCTGGTCTCTCCCAATCCCCTAATAAGTTGTTGACATTCTACATAACTGCCACCATGCAAATGGTCACCATGGGGCTCATCGTGGAATAGGAAGATCCTAGACACACCATGAAAGTGCAGCGGCCCGTTAACCTCAGGAGCGAGTTCCGATCCAACACCCAGATACGGTACCTGCATATGCAGAAGTTGAACTACGTAATACTGATCGCCAAGCGCAAGCTTTTATACTACTTTGAGAGCCACCACATAATGGTGGTAACCTCAGCTGCTCTCAGCAAGATCATCTAGAACTAGGTCATACCAGGTTGGGTGGCCAATTGGGCAATGTAGCTCATGGACCATCACATAACCTACGTCCTTATGATAGTGATCAAGTCACAGATCCTCGCTTATTTTTTTCATGGAGTGGACGGAAACACAGGCCCCACTACCTAGAGCCTCATCGAGTACTGGATCCTGTACTTAGAAGGCTCACTCATGGCCACCGGGGCTGGGGGCTGGGGTTGTCCTCGTCTCCCCATGGGGGACCGGCTGAGATACGCCATCTAGTTGCATTTATCTGCTTCCAACAAATGTGGCGGAGTAGCAAGGCCCTCATTCATAGGTTGTGCATTAATTCTTAACTGGGGGCTCGATGCCTCTAGGTGCAGGCGACACCAAACTTGTCATCGATCAGGTTATGAAAGACGCATCATCATGCTGTGATGTCAAGATGACTGCCTATTGTGACAAAGTGCGCAAGCTCAAGGAGGGGTTTGGTGGAACCAAACTCCACCACATACTCGGGGCACAACAATGAGGTAGCCAACTTCCAGGCAAACTAGCCTTGAGTAGGGAGCTAGCTCTGTGCTGAGGTTTCATCAACGACGTGCACAAGCCATCCATCGGGCTCGACCGACCACCCGACCCCTCGGCGGGACAAGGCGCGCCTGGCCAAGTGCCAACGCCAACCATAGAGCCTGAGCCGACATCAGGGAATGGCGAGGGATTCGACCCATGCGGAGAGTTTGGCGAAGAAATATGCTCTGGACAGAGAAAAAAATCTCAAAACAAACCTCCAAAATGTAGTAGAATAGAGTTGATCCAGTGACAAAAAATGGTTCGCTACTTCAAAGCAAAAATATTTTCTGCCACATCCTGTAATATGGGATATTGTCTGTGTGTATCATTTATGCTTCTAAACCTGACAATTTTGTGATCACTTGCAGGACTAATCATTGGTCTTGGAGTTGGAAGTGGAGTGATGCTTCTCTTTCTAGTCTTAGGCACCACATTTCTGATTCATAGAATTATGACACGAAAGAAAAGGATGAGACAAAGATTCTTCATGCAAAATCATGGTCAATTGCTACTGAAGTTGGTATCCCAAATGGCAGATATAAGTGAGAGAATGATCCTTACATTGGAAGAGTTGGAGAAAGCCACCAACAACTTTGATAAAACTCGTGAGCTAGGTGGAGGAGGGCATGGTACAGTCTACAAGGGAATGTTATCAAGTCTTCATGTCGTGGCAATTAAGAAGGCAAAGATAGTGATACAAAGAGAAATTGATGAGTTCATAAACGAGGTTGTTATACTTTCTCAGATAAACCATAGAAACATTGTCAAACTTCACGGGTGTTGCCTTGAAACAGAAGTTCCTCTTCTTGTTTGTCAGTTCATTTCTAATGGCACCCTTTACAACCATCTTCATGATGAAGCTTTAGTGTCACTATCATGGAAAGATAGACTGAGGATTGCTGTTGAAACTGCTAGGGCTCTCGCATATCTGCATTCACTCGTTTCAGTGCCGATAATCCACAGGGATGTCAAGTCTCCTAATATACTTCTTGATGATAACTTTACAGTCAAATTGTCGGACTTTGGAGCTTCAAGATATGTTCCGACTGATGTAACTGGGTTGGATACAAGTGTGCAAGGAACATTTGGGTACCTAGACCCTATGTACCATAGTACGGGACATCTTACTGATAAGAGTGATGTCTACAGTTTTGGTGTGGTTCTTATTGAGTTGCTTACCAGAAAGAAGCCGGTTTCTTATAGATCATGTCAAGGTTATGGTCTTGTAAACCATTTTTCCACTGTACTGTCAGAAGGTAACTTGTTTCACATATTGGATCCACAAGTTCTGCGGGAGGGAGGTGGGGAAGTAGTCGATATCTCCTTGTTAGCTGCTATATGTGTGAAGTTTGAAAGCAATGACCGGCCGACAATGAGAGTGGTGGAAATGACGCTTGAAAGCATTCATGCAGCAATAGAGTATGCTTCAAGTGATGACATGACAGACGAATCCATGGACAATTACATTAGAGGTGAAATGATGAATGACATGAGTGCTTGAAGAACAAACGAGGACACTACAAATCAGGATTATTAGTATCCCTATAGCTTGAAGTACAATTAATGCAAGTAATGACGAACGACATAGCCAATATATACCTCTGACTTCTGAATAATCATGACGACGGTGCTCCCTTAAAGGAAGACCTCGGCATTCTGTAATTTTGAAAAACTAATCCATGGGATATATAGTTCTAAAATATTAATGATGAAACACTCGATCAAAAATGGTGTCCAGATGGGAGGTTTGTGGGGCTTAGAGGTGCAAAGTGGTGACACTTAGATACACCTCCAATCTTTTTTATTCAAATATTTGCAGTATTTTTCTAAAATTGAATTTTATTTTGAAGAATAATTACAAATCACTACTACAAAAAGCATTTTTAGGGGTAGGCAAAAATGTATTTTTAGGGATGGAGGCGATCCCGCCAATAGTTCTCGCAGCTAAAAATCGATTTGCATAGGTGGGTGAGCTCATAACCCGCCCCTACAAATCATTTTTCAGTACATAAAAAAATTAAAGAAAAAATCAAAAATAGCAAAATAAAAATGAAAAAATATCCCTGCAAACCGGCAACCACCACAAGCCCCTCGCCTATGGAGGTACAATTTTTTTCACAAGATATGCATACTTGTGTAAACCAGGGTTCAAACTTCTTATCTCAAGCGTCGCACGTACCTTCCTCTCCACCACACCACACAGTCACTTGTGACTCCTTAGGTTATGCTATTATTTTATATTAACTCTGAAATCGATTTGTAGGGGCGGGTGAGGCCATGAGCTGCCACTACAAATTCATTTGCACCTCTAAAAATATTTTTCCATTATTTTGGAAATTCATTTAAATATAGTAGAACAAATAGAAAAGTGAAATTTCTATATTATGGTTATTGTGAACTATAGATACAGAAAAAAAATATGTCAATTATATTTTAGTGTATATATATAAATGTTAAGATTGTAGAAACTTGAAAATCTAACTTGAGTAGTATGATATACTACATAGTAATAGCCATATATAGGGCACAACTAGCCGGTACTAAATGTTATTTAGTGAATAATATATAAACTATAAATTTTAAGATCTTACCTCTAAAACTTTGATATGGAACTACTCTACATTCTAGTTTGTTTGAAAATGAGTCAAAACTTGTAGATTTTGAAACTAGAGAACTTATAATAAATTTTTCGACTACTAAATAATCTTAAACAAAAAAGCTATCAAATAGAGAAGTCTATATCTTGTCAAGCTCTACAATTTTGATATAAAGTTTGTATTCATCCTAGGTCATATATGAAAATGTTTTAAATTTTTCACATGAGAACATTTTTATAAGCGGGTCATACCATCATTTGGCCCTAAAAACGCATTTTTAGGGGTGGGTGATGGTGTCACCCAACCCTAAAAATGTGTTTTTAGGGGGTAGGTGAACTGTTACGGTAGCTTTGCTCCATTTGTAGGAACGGGTCATATTTTGACCCGCCTGTGGAAAAAAGAGGCGTTGCTACAAATATTTTTTTTGTAGTAGTTAATATTTTAATTAAAGAAGATTGGAAATGCAGCTAAGGGTGACCAATTTACACCCCTAGTGGGGCTATAACAGTCAGGCTAGAAGTCCTAATGGGATATAATAACCAGCTAACGAAAACCATGTAGGAGCCCCGCCACTCAACTACTCCTTAAAATACGCGGGTTCTTGCTTACTTAGTAACTTCGTCCTGTGTATTGAGATTAGTGCTATAGGAGAGGACATGTAAAAATGGTTGGATTATTTGCTATAACATGTAAATGATACGGGGTTGATGTACAGAACAATAGAGGATGTGTATTGGATGGTTCGATTTGCAACTAATCTAATCATAGCTGTTTGTCACTTGAGAGAAATATTTTATTAGGTGGCTTTAATAAGTTACACTACTAGTGATAGCTCCATCACCACCGGTTCGTAGGCCCTATCACCACCGGTTCAGGCCCCATTGGATTAGGATTGTTGTTTATATGGGGTAAGGTGGACTATCACCACCGAGTCTACAACCAGCGGTGATGCTTGTTCAGAAAAACAAAAAAAGTGCCGTGAGGTGGCCGTCTGCGCTGCTGCAAACCACGGTGGGGTCGGTAGGGTCGCAGTCCGCAAACCACGCTTCGACACGCAATAGAGCCACATGATCGGTGGGAGGTCAGCGGAGGAGGCGGCGGACCAAAGGAGGAGCAGGGGAACTAGCAGAAGTGACAAGAGAGGGACAACGGGAAGGAGCACTGGGGGAGGGGAGGAGGAGCGGAAAGGGAAATCATCAAGGTTAAGGAGAGAAGAGAGTCACTACTCCAGCGCCCCCCATCACCGCCGGTTCGAAATGAGCATCACCGCCGGTTTGGGGGCGTTGGATTTAAGTCGCTGGTGATAGGAGGGGTCGTCACCGCCGGTTCATAAACTGTTGGTGATGAGTGCTCATCACTGCCGGTTTGTGGATGGAACCGGCGGTGAAGGCCATTTTCCCATCAAAAAAATATATTCATATAATAATATTGCACCACTTGTACATCATATATATGATTATAGCAGCAAAATTCAATCACATGAGCTCATACATCGAGATTAAATGAAAGAGTTCATATATTAAAATTAAAACAAAGAGTTCATACATTAAGCCTAGTTTTGAGCCTCTCTCTGTAGCAAACTTAATATCAAGCTGCCCATTACTCTCTGGTTGGGCACTTGATATGATTGTATAAATTAACAATGTGACTTATTACATGGAAATTGGACAGAACATACAAGACTTCAAATTTCAGAATACAAGTAAGATACCTAGGTTTTGATCGAGCATCTATAAGTTGATGTGTCTGGGTCTTGATGTTCTCTTTCACCTGAGAAAATCATATATTAGTTGCAATGGAATGTGCAGAAAGAGTTTAGGGAGTCGCAAAGAAAAACAATAAGCAGGTTTGGGACCCTTTCAACACTGACCTGATCATGGCTCCAAATAAGATGGGTCTGCAACTTTGCTTCAAATGTGAATGGACCAACCTGGAGAAATATATGGAGGTTATGTATACTGAAAATTGGGATTAAATGGCCATATGGGAAGAGCTGCTAATCATATCTGTATTGAATTAAGACTCCATAGCTCAAGAGAAGTATCAAAGACTCTTGCTGTGTGGTTGCAACTTACAATTGAATTACTGCCAAAAGAAACAGGAGAAAAATAAAATAAATTACCGATTGACCCTGGTAAACTTTCTCAATTGCTTCACCAGCAGCACTGGCCTTTAAGATGGCATCACTGGAGGCGCTTGATTCAACATCATACACAGAAGCACGCCATTGAGGCAAACCTCCATCTAGCACCCAAACCCCATTGTTATAGCTGAATCTCTGCAAATAACCAATAACCCTGCTGGGTTTATCCCATAATGTCAACCATGCCTGATAATTTTCCCTTAGAAGCAACTTTCAATTATATTTTGAGCACCACCTGTATACACATGAGGTCAGCATCAAAACTCTTGAGTTCTGTTAGAATAGCTTTGGATTGAGATTTCCACCTATTTTGCAAACATGAAAGAGAAACATAAGTCAGGGGCAGGAAAAAGAACCCCAACCTAAGCCCACACCCACCAAGATAGGCAGAATATTTACAAAAGTTTGATCAAGTTTGCTGGGGCATCATCCATGGCACCAAATTCATGTATATTTCAGTATCATTTTGTTCCACTTATGAAGCATAGTTCAAGCATATTTCCATTCCTTCCTTTGTCAGACACCATGATTATGCAGCATTATATTGGAATCATATGTACCATGATTGTATGGAAAAATCCAACACAACAGTACAAACAGCTAGTCACTCAAGAGCTTACTTGAGGCACGCAGATGAAGAATGCGGGAAAAATAAATTCTTAACATAAACCTGCAAAGCAGAGCAAATTATTAGGCGCGAATGGCAACGCACCAGCATCAATCTAAGCCCAAAAGCTAAGCAACATCAGCAAATTATAAACGTGATTTGTTGGCAAATGGAACCATCAGCTCAGGCGCAGCAGAGTGTGAGGGGAGCGAGCTTCTCTCCAGGAGCTGCTGGCGGCGGTGCGGCGCAAGGCGTCGGCCGCGCGGCGTAGGACGGCCGGCAGCGCGCGCGGCCCAGCGAGGCGCAGGACGGCGGGCGGCGCCTGGGCGGCGGCGTGTGGCCGGGCGTGGCCAGACACATCAACTTATAGATGCTCCCCACCACCGCCACGCTGCGCAGCACCGCGCGCCGTCGCGTCCACATCCCGCGCAGCACGGGAGGAGAGGCAGGGACGGGATCCATGCGCCGCGCGGGACAGGAGGAGAGGAGGGGGCCCGTGGAGGAAGAAGGAAGAGATGGGGAGGGGATGGCCGGAGGGGAGGGGAGGAGGAGACGGGAAAGGGGTTGGGGTAATTTTGTACTATATTGGCTCATCACCGTCGGTTCGTAACACGAACCGTTGGTGATGCTTAATATCACCGCCGGTTTGTGTTACAAACCGGCGGTGATGCACTCGCAGGCCATCACCAACGGTTCGTACCACGAACCGGCGGTGATAGGCAACATCACTACCGGTTCCAACAGCCACTACGGCCACCTGCTCTGGACCCGGCGGTGATACCTCATCACCGCCGGTTCGTGTTGAACCGGCGGTGATAGCCCGTTTGCGATGACCAATTCTCTAGTAGTGAGTGGTGATCTCGTCACCGCCGGATTGTAATACGAACCGCTGTCACTACTATACAATATCTAATCTAAAAGACCATAATTGAAGTGGTATACCATAGAACGTGCTAGTAAAGGACAATTTATTACATGCCTACAAACTTCAAAATTCAAATCGGGAAGAGACATCCTGATCTGAGTCATGCAGAGCCTCAGGGCAGCAACATAATAGCGAAGGCACATCTCAATCGGAAGCTCACAACAGAGATAGGGCTTACCTTCAGAACAAGAGAAGTAGCGGGCGTGTGCTTCTTTGAGCGCCGGCGAGATGAGGAGGCGTGGCATGCCGGCAGGGCAAGAGATGACACATGCGCCGCCATACCGCCGCGCCTACGCTCGCCGGCCCTCCGCCGCTACTGCAGGCCCTCGGCAGCCGACCACCGGCCAGCTCATAGCCAAGCTTGCAACTTTGATAGCTAATCAGCGTGACCATCCGAGATTTGGATATAATTCCATTATTATGTTCATCTAATTCGTGAAATAAAATAGTTATAATCAAAAGGCACAAGAGCTTGTGTGGTGCAGTGGTAAGCTGCTTCTTTGTGGTCCTCCTGGTTTGGGGTTTGAAACCCAGGAGCTCTCTTTTTGCCATATTATTTGCGGGCTCCCTACTTTTTTCCATATTATTTGGGCCCTACCTCTCCTTCGTGGGCCGCTTGGTTTGTCTTGGGCTAAAAGCTAGGCTGAAAGCCCAAAACGAACATACCACCTTAAATACTAGGTGAATTCCTCGCGCGTTGCTGCACAATGCTTTGTGTTATTTGTAATTACTATTATTGGATGAAGTTGGGGAAGGGTTTAAGTTTGGTTCATTTGTTTACACAAAGTTGAATTATTGTATAAATTTTACTCAATTTTATTGAATAGATAGGTGCCGAACAAGAATACAATTTTATTGAAAAAAGTATGGGATTATTGAAAAAAGTATATAAAAATGTTGGAATAATATATTCACAATGTTATTCAGATCTAATTTAACATTTAAAATAAACTAATTCAACATTTTATATGGGATTGTTGAAAATAGTATATCAAAAATGTTGGAACAATATATTCACAATGTTGAAATGATATATTCAGTTTCTTGATTTTTTTTAAAAGAATAGATAACACAAATACTTTCAAATTGCATCTCATTTTATTATATTAATTCTAAATAATATCTAGGTTCAATCGGAATCTGAAATAGATGCACGTTTTGAGAGAGAAGATCGTTTGAATGTTCAGTTGTTAAAAAGATTCGCAACGTGCAGCTGCAATCGTACTTTGCCACTTGACTCCCATTCCTGCACATGGTTTTGAAAAGTGCTCGGTCGCTTGGATGGGACGCCGTTGGCCAGCCCACCAGCAAGCCTTTGTGGGCAGGAGGTCCACGGGAGGCTCGCCAGGCGGACGGATGTGTGCTAGGAAGGATTGGAAGAAGGGAGATGTGTTGGGAGATGTTGTGCCATTGGATCATAGATCGGTTGGTCAAAAACTATTAAAGTGATGTGGCTGCACCACGTGTTAGAGAAATAGCAATTAATAAGTTGTAGTGGGGAGCATCTTTATAAGAGTATAGATGTGGGTTCGATTCCTGGGTCTGCTGCCCCAAATTTTATTGCAAGTAAAAAATTGGGTCCCACAGTGAAACATGCACCGGTGTCCGGTGCACGGGACTTTGGGTGACACCTGAAAGGAGGTGGTGGGGCCGACATAGACATGTGGATAGTGGTCGGATACGTGGTGACACTAGGATGATGGAACCCTTCCGCGTAGGGCCCGCGTCGACACTTGGACGATATGATAGTGGGCCTACACGAACTAGTTGGCAGGGGTGGGACCTGCTTGGACATGTGGACGGTTGTGGGGCCACAGTGACCCATGGATGGTGGTGGGGCCACTATGACATGTGGATGGTGGTGGGCCCATGACGACATGTGGAAACATTCTATGATGATTTGATTCCCGTTGTAGTTGTGAAACTCAGTTTCACAAATCTATTATACAAATGGCGAGTCCAATGTATGACGAAAACTTACGTTGTCTTATAGCGCTTCTATAGCTTTTGTCATAATTTCATATAGACTGGGCTCCATCACAAGTCATCTATGACGAACTGATAACTTATGTCATGAGAATGCACTGTTCTGTGATGAGGAAAACGTCATGGACAAGCGAATTTCTAATAGTGCGTGATACTATGAGCACCACCTCTCCCCCCGATCACATCCGGTTCCAATCGCCACTATGATATGGCTAGCCACTTTGGAACTGTCGGTGATAGACCGTCATCGCTGGTTTCAGTTTAAACTGGCAGTAATAGGCTGTTTACAATGTTAGGTTTTGCAGTAGTGTTAGCACACCTCTCTTTCAGGGAACAAAGTACGTACACACGGTCAGTAGAAGCACCCTATATATATGAATGTATGGTCACACCACTAGCACATACTGAGGATCGGTTGAGAAGACTAATAAATTTAACAATAGACATCTTATTAATAACTGACATATCGCTGCCACCGAAACTATAGCATTTTGTATAGGACGTATGACTTTGCATCTTAATATAGAGTAAAATGCATCAGAGGTCTACCAACTTGTAAGGGTGTGTCTTCTAGGTTCACGAACTCCAAAAGTACATTTTTAGGTCCGTGAACTTGTAATTTGTGTCAATTAGGTCCATAAACTTTGAAAATATAGGTCTATAAACTCTGAAGTGCAGTTTTGGTCCATAAACTTGTAATTTGTGTTATTTAGGTCCATAAACTCCAAAAGTGCATTTTTAGATCATAAACTTAATGCATGAGCAATTGTATGCCACAAATGCGCCAACAAAGGTCACTTTGATATCGCTGTCGATGAATATCTTTCAATCACTTACCAAGAATCACTCTGGATTGACCCAAGTCTAACATCGTCACGAGATTTTTTACCGCAACACCTAGCGCCACCATATCCGGCTACCCCCGCCACAGAGGACATAATATCCTCTACCACAATACACATGTTGTTGAGTCTCTCTGTGACATCCCACACCTTTTCCAACTATCACCCCCTCCTCTCCACCCATATTATGGGGTCATATCTTGATCTAGGCTTCAAAACTCATCAATGACAGTCCGTAAGATCCCCTTTAAATACAGATACATGTCAATAACCTCCAAAATAAATCTTTCATCCCTCCTATCTCCTCTTGATTCAAAATTAGG
The DNA here is from genome assembly GCF_016808335.1 of Panicum virgatum. Lineage (NCBI taxonomy): Eukaryota > Viridiplantae > Streptophyta > Magnoliopsida > Poales > Poaceae > Panicum > Panicum virgatum. The sequence goes on along the minus strand of NC_053143.1, from coordinate 34,580,906 downwards.
GCTCAAATTTCACCCTTCTGGTAAAACTCTAGCAACGTGTGGACATCGTGTCGATTCATGTTGGTATGATATTAGTGCATGAAGGATAGGTGGAGAGGTATTGACCTAGGTGACACAAATTACAAGTTTATGGACCTAAAAATGGAATTTCAGAGTTTGTGGATCTAAATGACACATATTACAAGTTTATGGACCTAAAAATGGAATTTCAGAGTTTGTGGATCTAAATGACACATATTACAAGTTTATGGACCCAAAAATGCAATTACGAAGTTGATGGACCTAAGTGACACCTCTTACAAGTTGATGGACCTCTGATACACTTTACTCTATTTTTTTACTGAAATATACTGCAGGAAAGTTCCCCGTGGGGAAAGCCACTGTATACAGATAGCTAGACCATGATTGGAATGTACGAAAGGAAATCAATAAATAAAAATGGAAGATTCATCGAAAAGAATGTCATATATATAAATATGAATCTTCACGTTTACAGTTTCCTTGTATATATATTACATATTCACATTCTACTATATATGTAACTCTATATCGCCCAACCAAAAGAAGGCATGCGAGAACCTCTCCGCTGCTTGCCAGTCCTGTTGTGCCACATATCGCGCAAAGTAAATAGTTATTGCACGGAGAGTCCCCAGGCGGCAGCCTCCGGCCACTCGTAAATACCATTGGTGAAATAATTTTATAGTCACCAGGCACACATGTACCATTTGAGTTTATGGTTAGTGAGTATGGTGACAGAGCCTCCGAAACTGTTAAACGAAAAATCTGCAAGCTAAATCCCAAGCCACTAACCAAATCTTTGCATATCTGTCACTATCCTTAGGGTAAGTACATTATATTGGTGTACTCTTAAAGGTGATCTCATGCAGTGACACATAATCTTCGGATGACTAACCAGACAATTTTTATAATAGCTTGTGTTTTTAGTTGTCTAATAGTTATACCATACCTCTTAATTTTTGGATGAAATAAAAAAATATTTTGAGTTGTATGGCAACAATAACTTATAAAATGGTGGGAAGTAGTCTAATGCTTGTAAATTTTAGCCTATGAGACGGTTGTTTCTTGAAACAACTACATCTTTCTCTCACCTCACTCTCTCCCCTCTATATCACCAACAATCCTATGTAGCATTGCATGATGAGACGACTTATGAGACTGCTGACATATGGCAATGTACCTGCCGAACGAGGTTCAGGTGGTCGGCAGAACCATCACCTCAAGGGATGCATAACTGTGCCCCGGACTGCTGCGAACAGCATAGCCGCCGCCTCGTCAGCGTACGGTGGCGGCGCAACCAGCACTGGGTAAGGGCTCCTATGGGCCTGATTGGTTATCTTCTCGGCAGAGCCTGTGTCGCAACAGGGAGCCAGGCCAGCCAGGCCAAGTTCATTGCATGCAAGAGGGTCAGGTTTGGTAACTTAATACAGCCAGGTTCTAGAGAGTCAGTGTTTGGTTTTCTGGTTGCACACAGATTTGAAATAGAAGATGCATGCCGAGCACGCGGCGGCGCACCGAGCGAGACTGGCTCTGGGGAAACGAGAAATTTTGCCGCATCCTGGGAGCCAGGCTCGGGGGTCCCTATTGTATGCCAACCAGTCAGTTCAAGATTGCACCCCAGGATACAATAGGGTCATGCACCCAACTAATCAGACTCTATATGCCGTACGTACATAGTTAAGCTTGTTGAGTACCTATACGTACGTAAAGAATTGGCGAGCTCTCGGGGGCGGTGCAACTGTTTGCGGGCCGACGTGGGTCCCGGGATACTGTAGCATGGGGGTCCACAATTCTGTTCAAAGTGGGGCCCGCATACTATTCGAAGCGGGCCCGTATACTATTCAAGCTGGGCCCACAAAAGACTGTTCACAGGTGGGCCCACAAGGCTCATACTGTTCAAGGTGGGCCCACAAAGGCTGTTCACAAGTGGGTCCACTTTTTTTTCTCCTTTTTCCTTCCTATGCTAACCTCCACCTCTTTCTTTTTTTTAACGTAACAAATCTTTCTTTTATTTTCCTTCCAATATTTCCAATGAACCATTTTAACGTAACATATACAAATCCATTTTCCCTAACAAACAAAATACATACACTAAACACTTTAAACTCAAACAATTTTCAAACAAACATCCTATTATACAGCCCAAAAAAAAACAACATAACAATCTGTCAACTATTTTTATTAACACCTAAAAGTCAACGGATTTATAAGAAAAAAGTTATACTATGCTTAGACGACCATTATGATAACATAAAATACCTAAATTTAATATTTGATTTAGTACAACCAGATAATAAATTTATGTTTTATCATTTTTTTAAAGTTAACATCTTTTGGATAGACGCGCATCACGTGTCAACCTGCCTAGTTATCTTTAAATCCAACGGCAGCCCATCAACCGGCCCACCATCCATAATTCGTTCGGCGTCAAGCAAAAATCAGCATGCAAGCAGCAGTTTGACGCGACCTAATCATAGATCAGTTGGTTAGGTCCCTTGTGGTGGAACCTACCCACTCGGGTTCAAGTCCTCGACTTGCCACGGGTGCTCGCACTTTCCTGAATTTATTCCAGGATTTTCCGGCGTTATGCGTTAAGTGGTAAGCGACGTTCTCGTCAACAACGAGGCATCAATGGTGACTTCGGGAATCTCCAGATCTGCTGGTCCAGTTCTTCGGAGGTGCTCATAGAGGTAGAGTTTGCGTATGTGTATTCATAGGGTTAAGTGTGCGTGCGTGTTGTGAGCGTCTGCGTTGTACTGTACTAAAAAAAGCAGCAGTTTGACGCTCGGTGGACAGATTCTTTTCTTTCTCTTTCTATTCCATTTTTCTTTTAGACAACTTCCTTAAAATACTTCCACTAATTCATCAAATGTGTAGATATGTAGTTTCAACAATTTGAAATGGTTAATCAACATTTTTCTATAATCTAATTCAACATTTAGTACAAACTAATTCACCATTTTATAAAAAATGTTGAAACAATATATTAAAATGTTGACTTTTAAAATATAATAAAAAATATATTCATATTGGATCTCGATATGTTGGATTAATTCTTAAGAATACATTGGTTTAAATGGATTCAAAATTGAGTGCACCGTTTACAAAAAAAACTCGGCCGGGAGGGGGGAACAGCCCACACCCGTTCTTCATTAAGAGGAAGCTTTTCGGCGCCCGACCGAGAAAACCCCCGAACCCCGGCCCATGCCTACTTGGGCCATGACCCTTGCGGGCCGAGCACAGCGATGGTTTTTTTACCCCGCATGGGAAATTCCCGAAAACTCTGCCACGGGTGCGCCTACGAGGCGCAGCAGCTATACATCGCACGGGCTACAAAGTAAAGATCCATCGCCTCAAGGAATTCATGTGAATTGACAATTCTAATTTGGCGCAATGTACAATGTTTCTCGTGGCCCAATGTAAATATCAACCCAAATATTCTCTTCTGGGTGACCGAAGCCCCAGACTTACACATGCATGACGGACAGCAAATCTCACATTTTTTTTTCTATTTCCTCTTTGTACGTTGGTTTCATTCAGTTTCTGGTATTTTTTTATCTTATATTTTCTTCATACCACCACTTTATTTTTTTTCAATTCTGCTAATATATTTAGTCTGTTTCCTTTTCTATTTATTTCTGCCTCCTTTTCTTCATACTGTCACTTATTTTTGTTTTCAATGTTTTAAGTGTGTGAGTGGTATCAATACATTAAAGATACATTAATACTTGTCATTTCTATTCACCGTATGTTTTATCTGTATTATATTTATTTGTTATTCCTATCCATTTGTTCATATTCAAAAATAACTCATGCTTAATGTATTCCAATTTTATTTGCATACTCAATTGGTATGTAAAAGAATTTACTTTTTTCAGATAGTAATATTTGTTTCGTGTTCATGACGTAGTTGTTCGATGCGTATAATTTATTTGTTCTCTTTGTATATTATATTGTTCCGCCATGTTGATTTGTTTGTTCGTGATATTTATTTTTCATTATCTATCCAATACAATCAAATGTTCGCGATGTTTAATATTTTATTCGCAGTACATTATTATTTGTTCGTCATATTTAACTTAGGCAGTGCACCGTTTACAAGAAATATGTATTTGAAGTTTCAAATCGAAAAGCCACATACACCTACCAGAATGCAGTACGTGTCTAGCAACTTCCTCAACCGCACCAACCGTGGAGCTTGCTGTGCTCTTTCTCTGGCCGGTGTTGAAACATGCGCTTAAATTAGAGGATGGAAAAGATTCATGCGCACCTCAACATTGGCCAATTTTCTTACGGCAGATGAATAGGCTGACGCAGGCACGCGGCCTAGGTTGACACACGTGGGCCGGCACGGGCACAGCAGCCCAGCATAGCTACTGCCAGGCGAGGCGGGCAGCCAGCGCTGTCAGGTCGTGCGCAAGCAGGCCTTTGCAAGCAGCTAGCCGGCAGCGCTGCAGGCCAGAAATGCAGAGCGGCAGCGCGGGCCTGGAGGAGCAGGCCGGCCAGGCAGCGCGGCAGGCCAGCACCAGCATGAGGTGCAAGTAGCCCAAGTCGGAGGAAGCAGGCCGGACCAGGCACGAGGCCTACGAAGAGATTTCATGGTCCGGTTTGTATTTTCCTTTTTGCCCTTCCTCATACTAATGTGCAGTGATAACTTCGATGCTTAGATATCTTTTCATAATTAGCTTTCTATTCCTGCTAATTGCTTCCAGATCTTTATGTGATTTTCGAATATTCTGATTATATGGTTCAATTATAGGGTTAATTTACTACTGTCATGGGTCAATGAGGGTCTAGTAAATTACAAGAATTATTATGTATACTTTACATGTAGATTTACGATAATTTGGTAATTTTTTAGTAGAATGATGGTCTAGTAAGTTACAAGAATTATGTACTTTATGTGATTTTCGAATATTCTGGTTATTACCACAATGATTTAGGATATTTAAGTAACAAGAATCTACACACTTACTATAATAACATAATGCTAACAAGTAAAACTGACCCAAAAGGTGCCCAGAGATTGATTGACAGTGTTTTTGCCTACTGAACACAACGATCGTAATGCTAGTAGTTGAAGGAAAATAGCTTGCAAGTTAAAAAAAAATATGGTTATCTGCACCTGTGATTGAGTTGTCACACGAATAAAGTGATGATATATAAAATCGATCTGAATAACGTACGTTTAAACGCGATCTTCAGAAATCAGCTGCATGATAGGGAGAGCGGTTTCTCTCTGTAATCTACCGATTCCATCTGCTGATAAAATAAGATAATTAAACATCGATTAGGCTTACAACTGGATTGCGATTGCCTGTTGGGATCTTTCGCGCGGCTGGTAGGTATCTGCCACGGAGATCCATCAGCGACCTTGGGTAAATCGAGTAGCGGAGAGAAGTACACGGATGATGCTGATCCGGTGCCAGATCCAGTGCACGTGGATCCATCAACATTCAATCTGCACAGGAAAACGAAATTTTTTTGGGGATTTGTCGCGCACAAAACTGACGCATCGATGCAAGCTAGAAGGTTTCTCACGTGTGCCGCACATGTTTAAAAATATGTACAGCTAATTGCAAATATTATAAATAGCAATCTGAACAAAGTAAGTATTTATTATAAATAGCAATCCGAACAATATTAAAATTGCATTGCTTATTACAATGGGGCAAAAAGTTTGTTCATCTACTGATTATCGTCCACATGGAGTGTATATATATATATATATATATATATATATATATATATATATATATATATATATATATATATATATATATATATATATATATGATAATATGGTGTTGCAATTAGCAGACAAAAAGCAATGTGGGCATAAACCAACCCAAATCGAAGGCAACATGAGCTGCCAGCCGAGAATGTGGGAGTGGTTTTTGTCTTACCAAACAGATGCGGCAGCCAATGTTTATAAACCAGTCCCCTGCTCCCTCTGATCGCGAGGTGGGACAAAACCCACCACGTACATGCGCTAATGGGGCACACTTCGCTTCCGAGAATCTCTAATGGGCCGCGACAGGACATTGCATCGCTGGACGAAAATGTTTGGGCCAATCGAATAACACATTGATGGGGCGTCTTTTTCTTTTTATATTTAAAAAAAATAAAAATTTCAAAAATATATGTCCGTTTTAAAAATTTTTGAAAATACCCCCGGTCGCCCGGCCCAGGGGTGACAGGGGTCCTGTCGCCCAAGCAACGGGCGACTGGACCTTAATGTAATTTTTTTTGAATTTGCAAAGAGGTCCCTGGCCGGGGGAGGGGGCCTGTCGCCCCCCACACGGGCGACAGGGGGTCTTCCACCCTATATAACCCCTGGCCTCCATTCCCTTCTCATTTGAGCCCAAAAATTGCACCAAAAATTCAAAAAAAAAGAGAGGGGTGAGGAGAATAAAAGCGACGAAGCTCTGCTAAATTCCGCACTTGTGATCTACCGGTAACTTCCGTATGAATCCGTTGATATTGTATAACATAGTCGATGAGAGTATCAATAGACAGATCATCATTATACTCAAGCATAATGTCATCCGGCAGATCCACATAGTCATGTGGGAATGTCTTTTCTGTCCCATCACCAATTCTTAATAGAAACTGCGAGAACCATACATCATTCTGGGCCCTCATGTTCTTCTTCAACCGTATTATCTTGATATCATCCCATATATAGGATTGAAGCAAGGTAGCATCACAAATTTGTGCTCTAGTACCTCTAGGAACAACAAGTAGAACTTGTCTGAAATCCCCTCCAAATACCATTATTTTACCACCAAATGGTAAATCACATCCTGTAATATCCTGTAAAGATCTGTCAAGTGTCTCTACAGCCTGCCTTCGTGCCATCGCAACCTCATCCCATATAATTAAAGATGCCTCGCACAATAGTTCTGCAGTACCACTTTGTTTGGTAAAGTTGCACACAAAATTATCTTCAAGTTTTATGGGAATTTTGAACCTCGAATGTGCTGTCCGACCTCCAGGCATGATGGATGCTGCAATTCTAAACGTAGCCGTAGCTATTGCGATGTGGTCCGTCGACCGAACTCTGGCCAAAAGTGCCCTGTAAAGATAAGTCTTCTCGGTCCCACCAGGACCATCTACAAAGAAAACTTTCCCTTTATTTGTCATAACATGATCTAAAATTTCGTTGAAACCTTCCATCTCCTCAGCATTAAGTGACTCAGCTAATTTAATGTCCTCATCAGATACAACAATTTTTCTCTCCTCAGTTAGCTCCCTATAATAATCTCTATTCGTCTCCCCTGTTTGACAAGTTATTTTATTTATCAGTGAAAGTTTGTCTAAAATGACTTTAATACAAAAAGCAACATTAATGATAATAAAAATAAAAAAGATCGAAATGTCTCACCAGATAGTTGCATGGATGGCAGTCCGTAATTTTTAATGTCTTTACCCATCGAGGAGAGAATATCTACAATGTCTCGAAGGACAAACTGTTCAACGATAGTCCTCAACCATTGATTCATAATGCTTGTCCCAGAGGGCACGGATGTTTGTGTACTCGCAATAAACTATAATAGTTGCAAACATTCTTCTAAGAGCACGTGTCATCTGAAAAGTTACGGCTTCGCTGAGTGCATTGTAAAGTGAGCTATCTGTTTCGACAAGTCCAAGTTTCTCACAGCATTCTCTAAATGTAGGACTCACCACACCTCGGACTGTTTTGATTGATATGAATGATGTTGGACCTCGAACATGGTTTAAAAGAACTCGAAGATAAAATCGTTCGCCCTCAGACGGGTACGCATACACCAACCTTCCAATTTGGAACCGCATTTTCCTACGAGACCAACTTTTTATGGACTTGTTTCATGTATAATGTTCTGGAAATTCCCTGTATAGGTATCTTCGAGCATTTGGATCTTCACTATTCATTCTAAAGAATTCTGTTAGCATCGATCTCTGATTCCTAGCTCGTTCCAGTACATCCTCAAGGGCCATCTTTGAATGGTACCATATGCATACCTGGAAGATGAACTTGCATCTGCAAAACAGGAGGATACATAGAAAACATTGGGAACCTATAGAGCTTATATACTGCTTCAATAGACATAATACACCGTGCTTTCATGTACTGTTTAATCTTATTGATTTCTATCTCTCCATTCTGATCATGATTTGCAACTGTAAATGATGCACAATCCATGCCCTTGTATACATACTTATATAGATACTTGCAGCATTTAATACTGCTAGAAACTTCAACATTGATGTTGCAATTATATCTCATCAGGAGTGTTGGATTATATGGTACAACACATCTATTATCCAACCATTTCTTACGCACAAAAACTTTGTGACCATCATTTCTTCTTCTGTATATAGGATATGCATCCTTTCCCTATTCCGTGGTCTCACTAAATTGTTTAGGGTACCTGAAACGACATGCACCATCTTGCATACAACCACACTTTTTATTTAGAATGCCACAAGGACCATGCATCATGTGCTTGCATACAAGTTCATGGAGAAGAGGATATTTCTTTTCATCCGGTAGTTCTGCTGATATATATTTGTCAAAATCATCTGGCCCGCTAAGCTTTGAACCGCTTTCCATTATAAGCAAGAAATGTTCATGCGGCAAACCTCTTTTCTGAAACTCGGTAATATGTGACCAGGCTGCAACCTTTCCAAAGTGGCCAGTAGGGGTTGCAAGTCATGATTAAAAGTAATCTGGCCTTCCATATTTAGCAACTAATGACATTGCATCCATGAACCTGCACTGCACATCTCGATCACTTTCGGGAAAAATTTTAGATAAAACAACTAATTTACCAGCCTTCAAACCCCTATGCTCACCGGCAAGAAGGGTGTCCATTAGACCGTGTCATTGAAAACAGATAAATTCAAATCAATCACCACATTATCAAAAATAGTGGAGTACTGTTAAATGCTAACAAGTTCCTTTATTATACCTAATAGAGGTCTGCTCTTATAATTTTCTGGTGTTCTGGATTGGAGTACCAATCAAGTCGCATACTCTCAATTTTCACATACATATCCACTATCCATTGCTGAAAAAGCCTTCCACCATGAAAGAATATATTAAAAACATCATTGCGGATCTGCATAATATAGCAGTAATACTCCCTCGCACTGACATGCAAACGCGAACCCCCACCATCTGTTTTTTTAAATAATAGCAACAGAATGAGAGCACTAATAAAAGAATTGACCATTATATTTAGACTAAACAAAAATTCATAACATTACAATATCAAACATGTTAATATGTAGTTTACCTCCATCACCATCCTCAGTCATTTGTTGTCACGGTCGTCTTCTTCCTCACGCTCACAATTATAAGGAGCTGTAAATTTACAAGACCATAATAAGTGTTATTATATAAATGCTAAAAATCAGTAATTTACAAGACCAAAATAAGTGATTATATATTGCAACCCGAAAGCATCTTCTGACTAATTGAATGTACTTGATTCTGCTTGACACCTGATTTTCTTGCCCTTTTTGAAGGAGCAATATGACTTTCTGTGAATATGGTGATCGATATATATTAGTACATTGCCATTTATTTAAAAAATGTTTAAAATATTTTTACCAATAAGTAATAATCGGGTAGTGCATGTAGATGTCGTACCATCATTTTTGCGCTTTGTATACTTTCTTCTAATTCGGGGAAAGTGTATTATTGGTATTTCCTCCAGCAATATACTTTTGTCTTCCCAACCAGTCTCACCACCGGGATAGAGGATAGGGTAAGCTAATGGATCGTAACAACCATGGTACGCCCGTAAAAATTCTGGATGACCAGAATTTGGATAAACCATAATACTCCGTTTGAATTTATTTCTTTCATGAGAGCTATCCTGCCAGATAGCCGCAACTTGATCCATAGTAGGTGCGTTGTATCTTCTTTGACCAACAAAAATAGTGGTGTTCAATTCAATTTTCAACTCGTCCAGATTTTGCATTTGTTCGACACTCCTAAAGAAACGAACATATGGATTATTCTCGAGGATTCGAAGAATCGTCCGAATCAATCATGAATCAAGATGGGGTGATCTTTTGCGTCTTTGTGATAGGGTCTCATCTGTGTCATAGAAGTACAACTGCATATGACGCAGACCATCTTTTACCGGTCTCAGCTGGTCCAATCTGTGATAAATCTGACCATGCACTTTGAAAGTATAGACACTAGTACCTACATATATGTTAATTATTTGTTAGAATTTATAAAACACAAATGGCATTGTACATAAACACCAAATATATTTTAGCACGAAATAGTCACCGGCTGCATTAGCGACCCGATGATCCATGGTAGCTCCAAAGCTTGTGAACGAGAAATGAGAGTTGAAATACCAAATATTTTTTCTGAAGTACAAGGCATCACTATCCGTCTGGCTTGTAAACAGGCGCTGCAAATCGTCGGAAACTGGTGTATTCACTAAATTAACTTTTCCTTGCCTACAACAAAAACCGGGACCTTGACTTGGAAACCTTATAGCACCACAATACTCGCAGATCGGCACTTTCCTCAACACAAGATGATCAGAAGGCAGATCATTGTATACTCTTTCGTAAGGATCACTGTCCAATATACCCACGTCTGGTTCCCTGATCGTACTAAACTGCACATCTGGAGCATTTAACATGTGTGTGGGTATATAGATTTCAATAATATATATATTTTAAAAATAATAAATCATCTGCTATACATTTAATCGTGCCATTACTATGGTAGACTCTTGATTCGTCATCCGTGAGAAGATCAAAATCAAAATTACAGTCATCTGGGGCTCTGTAATCCAGATCTTCCTCTGTGTCACATCAAACATATAATTAATTTACATGAATTGAGTTTATATAATATTATACTCATAAATGTGCCACACGTTAAAAAATAAATACTGAAAAGAACCTTCTTGTGCGGCCAACATCTCCTCATCGGTTCCCAAATACTGGCGTCATAGTCTGGTTTCCCAACGTTTACACCTGGTGGTGTGAACAAAACATAACGTTGGCACAAACGCTATTTTAAATATATCTTATTGGTAAAAAAACAATTTAATAATTATATAACGGCACAATAGGGAACGCAAGCACTGTATCAGTACCTACAAAAGTGTATTGCAACATAATAATTACTACAATTGAAACATAAATACCTTTTTTGTTACTATTGTATCTTTCCCTCCGTTTGGTATTCCTTTCAGCTCTTTTCTCAATTGACATTGTTGCAAACCTAATCCGCTCCATGTGGCTTTTCCTTTTTTTTTTCTTGCACTCAGAGGTGAGATAGTAGCACCGTTATCTGTCAAAAACAGTAAATTAAATAGCGTTGGGCAAAAGAAATAACACGGTATCATTACCTGTGTACTGTGTTATCGGTGTTTCCTTGGAGCACAGCAGGATTGGTACTGGTGCGAGATGTTCTTATATATGAATTGTTGCGAGCAAGCCAATCTGATGAATCATTGGCAATAGAAGAACCAGATTCATGACGGTTAATGGGCACGTGCATGGTGGCATCTGTACCAACATCACAAGTTCCATTGAAAACTGCAGATCCGTCCACGCGCAACAGCGACGAGGGTGGGTTCGCCGACATTCCTGCGACCATGCCACAGTATAAAAAATCCACCAAAATAACAAAATATAAAAAAAATAATACACTAACCTGCCATCTGAGGTGATCGCATGAAGGATGATATTTTATCAAGTTGTATCGCTCCTGACTAGGTGGAGACAAGGGGGGCGGGCAGGGGCCATGACCCCCCTAACGTTGGTGTAACTACACATCACTGTTGGAGAACGGCTTATTAGTGCCGGTCACAGGACGGCTTAGTGCCGGTCCATGTGGCCGGCACTAAATGGCCGGCACTAACATGACAGACGTTAGTGCCGGCTACTCTGACCGGCACTAACGTGCGTATGTTAGTGCCGATCCGTAATACCAGCCGGCACTAACGTGCCCGACCCAGCCCGAGTCCAGACAGCAAGGTTAGTGCAGGCTGATATAACTAGCCGGCACTAAATGTTTTTTCTTCTTTATGTTTCTTTTCTTTTCGTTTTTATACGTATGGCTATGCGTATTTCTACCGTATGTGACTACATAGTCGTACTCTTTACATTGCACAGTATTATTAGAACAGCATATTACACTAACATTATATATATATATATATATATATATATATATATATATATATATATATTTGTCATGTATGGAACACTTAGGAGTTCAAAAGTACATGAGATATTACAAAATATTAAGCACATCAACTATAGTAACGTATCAACTTCCTCGTCGTCGGATCTTCTTGGGCGACGCTTATACGGAGATCGCCATAAAATTCGCCCTTAGGATTTATGACTTCATCGAGTAGAAATCCGCATATAGCTTCTTGAATTGCCCTGATCCGAGCGATTTCAATGAGTTCTTCTTTCATCCACCAACGCTGTCACATTTTTCGATAAAAACATGAGAATAAAAAATAATGAATTAAAATAATGAGCAGATGTGATTGTGCTCACGTACATTGAATGCCTCCACTGTCATTTGCCCTTTTTCACTTGCAAAAGTGTTGATCCACTCGCATACGTAGTATCCACATAAGTTGTTTCCTTGGCCCTGTCTCCAACACTATGGACAAATGTGGGTTACGATATAGAATTTTTCTGATGTTTATTGCGAATGACATTAGTAGCGAGAGTATATTCATACCGGAAAATTAGTCACCCAATGAAGAGGCTCGATTTCACCTATTGGGCAAGCCTATGTGTTTGTGGAGGTAGCGACTCCATGTAGTATTTACCACCTCGATGATATCTTGGTACTTTAATTTATCTTGCCTTAACGAGTCGTACACCAAGACCTTGTGCTCCTCAATCCGTATACAAAGCAATATCCAATGAAAGTTGTGCATATACATACGCATAACCAATTAATGTTAATTATAATAGTTATTAAATAGTATTATTAATACAAAGGGATTGAAAAAAGGGTAACAAAGAACGACTCACTGATGGTTGTATGGCAAGAGAATGAAGGGACACATGCTATTTTTATGCAACCCCCCGTATATAACATTGACTATGTCTTCAGGATTTTGCGCTAACGATTTCTCGTGTATAATATCGGGGTCGAAGAACCCGACGTTATGGAAGTTCTCCTTTCGGCAAATTTGAATTTTTGACCTACGGGACACAAGAAAAACAGGGATCAGTCAACACACAAGGCTAAAATAATGAAACGAGAGACAATACTTACATGCACCATACACTGACGAGGTACTTGTGAAGGGCATCTTGATGGTATAAATCGTAAAGTGCTGCAAACTCGATATATACATCATCTCCCCCCGCCAGAAATGCTCATCGTTAATCCGAGCTGGGAACATCTCTAATTTATTAGCTTTAGATTGCACGGCATACCATTTGTGTAACTCGGGCATTCTCGTTGGTAGGAATGGTAGCAACTCTGGCCATATCAAAGGTTCACCAAGTACAAACTTTTTCTTGCCGCGGGCATTCTGTAGGGCCTCCCCAAGCAATTGAGCCCTTGTTAGATCAGTTTGCAATATCATCCCAGCCATGGTCAATGGATCTCTTGATTCATCGGGACATTCTTCACGTGGCACTATCAACGGAGGGATCGATTGTTTGGACTGCTCTCCGAGCTGGGGAACGGTCTTTGCATTAATCTGCCGATTCTTGAGGTTGTTGTAGCCCTTTCTGATCTGCCGATCATAATCCGACTCACTTTCTTTCTCCTTGGTGGGATCTTTAATGAAGTGTTTAATGAAGTGTGACTTTGCAACCGGATCTATTTCTGGCTTCTTGTTCGCAGCCTCCCTCAGTAGCTTGCGCTTCAGCAAGAAGGTTTGAAACGATTCTTCTGCCTCTTCCTCTTCTGGAGCCTTCGCTTTCTTCTTTCTTTGCTTCTTATGAGATGGCTGGACCGAAGGTACCGTGTATGCCTTCTGTCGCTGACTCTGATTCTGTTGTGCGGCTGGTGATGATGCCGGAATTGGCTCGCTTTGTGCGGCTGGTGATGGCGGATCCATGCTGGGGTCCCATGCAGGCAGGGGAGAAGGTGGGCCAACACTAGGATTCCGGTCAGCTGGCGTTGGTGATCTTTGCATTGAGCACCGAGCGGAATCTGTGTCTGCTTGCACCAATCTTATGTCGTGCTTTGGCCACGCGATCCATGTGTGTACGGCATGTTGTAGTTCTGTTTCTTCAGGACTTATAGGGATCGGGAGGTCCATGTCTTCCCAGCATTCTTCAGTAATTCGGTCAACAAAGACTCTGGCGAATCCTTCAGGAATCGGCTGGCAATGTATTGTCCCGCCCTCTTCTTGGACTTCCGCATAACCCTCAGCACAAACTTTGAGCTTTTTCCCATAAAGAACCAGAAGCTCACATTGGGTCCTAACGGTGATGTCCCTCGGCCTGTCAGCACCCAAATTAGGGTGCTCCGTGGAAGCAACACTGCTACGACGCTGAGAAGGGGGGTTGATCTCCACATTGGCAGCTGGTTGGTCCGAGCGTTGCCCAACTGCTGCCTCAAGTGACATTATCCGATTTTCTAGGCTATGGATCTTCTCTGCCACTACTGCCTTGCTTCTGCATCGGCTTCGGTAGGTTTCGAGATCTCCGGAAAAGCCATATTTCCATGGAACTACGCCCACGCCTCGGGTCCGTCCAGTGTGTTCCGCATTCCCAAGAGCGTAAGTCAGCTCGTCATTCTCTCTGTTGGGCTGGAAGGTTCCTTCTTCGGTACGCCTCATTGCGTCCTCGAGTCTTTGGGCAACCTCTCTTAGTACGTCGTTAGTCACAAACATTCCAGTGTCGGGGTCTAGTGTGCCTCCATGAGCATAGAAGTAATACCTTGCTCGTTTGGGCCAACTCAAGGTCTGCGGTACGATTCCTTTTACAATTAAATTATTTTCCATCTTTTCCTATTTCGGAATAGCAACCTTATAACCTCCAGGCCCAAGTCTATGGAAGTTTTTCTTTTTGCTAGCATTCATTTTGCCTTGAATCGAGGCTACCATGCTCTCAGCACTGTTCTTGTAATTCACGAATTCATTCCACCACTCTCGTTGCTTCTTCCAGACTTTATCAAAATCTGGTGTGAGGCCCTTGTTGACAAAGTTTGCCACCAATTTTTTCTTGAACGAGCCGAACTGAGTTGCCATCTTCTTAAATGCCCATCCCTTTACTTTGTCAGCTTTGCTTGGGGGAAAGTTGAAGTGCAACAATACCTCTTTCCATAACAAATCTTTCTCTGAATCCGGCACGATATCTTCAGGTCGATCAGAGACTTTATTTCTCTTCCAAAGCTTGTACTTTATGGGGACGGATTCCCTAACAAGATATCCCAATTGATTTACAAATGTCGTCTTAATTTGACCAGGGGCTAGTGGCTCGCCGGTTGCTTCGTTGATCTCCGTGATGGTCGTACATCCTACCATCTTCCTCTTGGAGCCACGTTTCCGTTTAGGCTTCGTCCATCCTGATGCTTGAAAGAATCGCAAATTTATCAAGCGGGTTGCTAGCAACTAGTGGACGTCGCGGCAGGTATGCGTAACCTGCATAACCCGCAAGCAAGGGTTCCGGATCGAAAATTATCATGACATTAGGTAACTTATTGACTGAAACATTCATAAGAATTTTTAGCTGGAGCACGACTGCTTACACAAGGACTGAAATCATCAACAAAGCTAGCAACATAACACAAATAGTTCGCAGCTGGGCCGCATGTGTCACAAACAATATCTTGCTCCTAACATATATATTGAGAACTTTTATACCTCGGCTTCCTCGACATTTTCTTCTTCCTCCCCACTAATATCTTGGTCCTCGTCGCCACGATAATGCAAGTTTAAAAATTAGCTGTCATCGTTCTCGTTCTCATCAAACTCTGGAGCTACATACCGAGTACTATCACGAATGAGGTCGTGCATTGACTCGTCTTGGTTGTCCGTATGATCCATTTCCACTACCTGAAACAATAAAAAAACAGCTCATGTCTCTCTCTTTTGTTTTCTCTTGAGGTCGTAGAGTTTGATAGCCATGGTGTGTGAAGCGAAGGTTCGATTTTGTGCAACAAGAGTCGCTTACACTACTGTTTACCTTATTAAAAAAGACTCGAATTTCGTATGTGATGGAAGTGTTTGTGTGCTGCCCATAACACTAAAATGAACCAAGAGATCAAGAGAAATTTCTTATTTGACAATTGAAAATTTCATCAATGACAGTCTGTAATTTCGGAGAAAAAAATATCACAAGGCCTCCTGCACAATTAAACTACCATTCTTTAATTATGTATTATGTGGCTTATGTGCAAGATATCAGCAAGGTGCTTATCAGCATGCTATCAGCGTGCTATCTATTTTCACTAGTTTTAACATAGAATGTTATAGTATGGCTTATGTGCAAGATATTGTTTGCTGACCAGAAAAAAAATCATCTAAAACATTTCTCAATCCTTCAGTAAAACACTGACCATGCATCCTTTGCTGTTCCACTTGATGAAGCATTGCAAAGATGCAGCGATGGCTCAGATAGTCAAATGGTGGTTTACAAAAATCATGATCCCTTCAAATCTTTACAAAGGTATTCTCATGTTATGCTGATGCAATGAAGTCTTGGAGAATATTGTACATGGTTGACTGAAGCAGGAAAAAATGGTGTTTATAGCTAAGTTTAGGTCCGTATTTAGGTTGAAAAGAAAACGAGTCCAGAGAAAGGAATGTTATCTGTCACAAAGGTCAAGGAGCTACTATAGAGTATTACATAAACACAGAACCTCTAATCAAAGCCCATGGCTGCCTAAAACATTGGTAATGTGGTCTCCCTGTGCCAATTGATGGGCACCACACCAACAAATTTCCATACTACTATGACTTGCAAGCACCGCTGCTAAAGAAGTTTCTCTACACAAATCAATGAATAGGCGTCATCATGACATTGTGCTAAAAAAATATCAGCATATGCTCATACATTTAGCAATTGTTGACAATATGTTTGTTCTGAGATTATATCAGAGCCCAAGAATAAAACGGGGTTGCAAATTGAGAGCCCTACATTTGCTCCCCTAACAATTATAGGATCGCATGCTCAGCATCAAGAACTATGGAAAATTCTACTTCATTATTAACCTGGTCGGGGAGAACTAAGGTTTCACTAACCTGGTCGGCGGAGGCAGGCGCAGCGTGGTCGGGACCGGGGTGCGGTGGGGGCAGCCGGGCGGTCGCGATGGCGCGGGATGAACTCGACGGGCGGCTGCACGGACCGGGCGCTGAGGACGCCGAGGTGCGCGGCGGCACGGGCCGGGCGAGGACGCCGAGGTGCGCGGCGGCGCGGGCCGTGCCGGCGAGGACGACGACGAGGCATGGGGGCGGCCGGCCTGAGGACGACGAGGAGGGACGGCGGGCTGGGGACGACGAGGAGGGGCGGCCACGGTCGAGCGCCGGCCGGGGACCCACGCACGGTCGGGGAAGAAGGCGGCGGCGCACGCGGGCGAGCGAGAGAGCAGGGGCGGCGGGCGGGGCGACGTCGATCTGAATTGGGCGGCGAAGGGGGTAATTTGTTAGGGGGTGGCTCGGTTAGTGCCGGCTGGTTTTACCAGCCGGCACTAACGTTCCCCCGTGACGTCAGATGGGCACGATAGTGTCGGCTGGAAGTTCCAGCCGGCACTAACGTTCTCACGTTAGTGCCGGCTAGGACTTCCAACCGGCACTAACGTGTCCATCTGGCGGGAACGGTAAATTCGCCACGCCAAGTGTAATCAATTCGCCACGCACTAAATTCATAAATTTATTCATAATAGGCTTGATAATTAAAATAATAAAACAAAAATTTATATCTTAATTTTTTTAGCTACACGATAATTATAATAATTATATCTACACAATAATAATAGCAATTGAAGTAAATTAACAAATATGCTACCATTATCAATTATGTGTAGCTTATAGGGTTTATATGTTAGTATGCTTCTATTATTCGTAATAAATCGAAAAAATTTCAGTTTGATCCATGTAAAAATATTTAAAAATCTTTTCAATAATAGCCTATACAATGATGTAATCAATTCGCAAATTACTTGATTATTTGTTTGTAATTTAATGTTTCAACACTCCTAGTAATGCAAAATTAGTGAAAGTAAATAATATTTATACCATGCAAAAATATAATATTATCTGAAGATGATATTGTGTCCTAATTGGACGAATAGTATCGAGAATTGAGACAAATACGACGCGGTGCGTTACATTACATCCCTTAATGAGAAAATACAATATATAATTTATATAAAAATACTACTCATCATCATTATCTACTGGAACATTGATAATCTTTCTTTTGATGAAAGTGCCTTGGACGTGATCACGGCGTAAGTAAGGCGTGTCCTCTTTGGATAAGAGGATGCTGGGGTCAACGTCAACTGAGAATGGAGGAAGGTCATCAATCTGGTCATAATCTTCCGAATTGTCTGAAATATTCTCGACTCCAACAACTTTTCTTTTACCTGGAAGAACTATGTGCCGTTTTGGCTCATTTCCAGCCTTGTCTGCTTGAGACGTCTTATCCGACTTTTTCTTCGGTTTTCTCGACATGTCCTTCACATAGAACACTTGTGTCACATCCTTGGCTAGAAGGAATGGTTCATCTTTATATCCAATCTTTTTAAAATTCACTATGGTCATCCCATACCGGTCCTTCATTACGCCTCCTCTAGCCACCCATTCGATACGAAACAGAGGGACAACTATGAGTCCATATTCAAGTTCTCATATCTCCTCTATGACACCATAGTAGTTGTTCTTTTCTCCATTACTGTTTACTATACACATACGGACACCACTGTTTTGGTTGGTGCTTTTTTTATCTTGAGCTCTCGTGTAAAATGTATACCCATTGATTTCGTACCCTTGGTATTGCTGGACGGTTATTGATGGTCCCCTGGCCAGCCATTGAAGTTCTTGATCAACTGTGTTGTTGCCCAATAATTTTCGTCTGAACCAGCCATCAAAAGTTTTTATATGTTGGCGTGTAATCCAAGCAAAATTCTTCTGTGGGTTTTCGGACCGTATAATATTCATGTGCTCATCAATATAGGGAGCCACCTTGGATGAATTCTGAAGAACTGTGAAGTTAGCTTGGCTGAATTCACTACAAGAGATGTTCATATTACATTTCTTTCCTAGTGTGCCTTTTCTCTTTAGTCGCCCCTCATGGTGTGACACGGGGAGCCCAATCGGATTGAGATCGGGAAGATAGTCAACGCAAAACTCAATGACCTCCTCTGTTCCATAGCCCTTAGCAATGCATCCTTCTGGGCAAGAATGTTTGCGCACGTACTTCTTCAATACGGCCATGAACCTCTCGAAAGGGAACATATTGTGTAGAAAAACAGGACCCAGGATAGTTATTTCTGTCACAATATGAACTAGAAGGTGTGTCATAATATTGAAGAAGGAAGGTGGGAAGACCATCTCGAAGCTGACAAGACATTCGACAATGTCTTTCTGTAGCTTTATTAGATTATTTGGATTAATTGCTTTTTGCGAAATTTCATTCATGAACGCACAAAGCTTTACAACTGCCAATCTCAAATTTTCTGGTAGAACACCCCTCAGTATAACCAGAAGTAATTGTGTCACCAGGACGTGGCAGTCATGTGACTTCAAGTTTTGGATTTTCTTCTCTTTCACATTTATTACGCCCTGTATATTTGAGGAGTACCCAAACAGGACCTTGATACTGTTCAAGCAATCGAACATACTTTCCTTCTCCTCTTTGCTCAGATTATAGCTGGCAGGTTTTAAATAGTGGCATCCTTTGTCTCTCTTGTCGAGTTGCAAGCCTTGTCGTCCAGCTAGCTGTTGCATGTCGCGCCTTGCTTCCAATGTGTCTTTTGACTTATCATGCACTCCCAGGAAGCCTAGTAGGTTCACGCGAAGATTCTTCGACAGATGCATCACATCAATTGCGTTGCGAACCTGTAAGACTTGCCAATAAGGTTGGTTCCACAATATAGACTTCTTCTTCCACATTGGAACATGTCCCTGGTCATCCTTGGGAACAGATTGGCTACCGGGACCCTTTCCAAATACTACATTCACATCCTTGATCATCGAGAACACACGCTTTCCATTACGGAATAGAGGCTTAGGACGAGTTTCGGGCTCTCCTTTGAAATGCTTCCCTTTGGTTCTTAGGGGGTGATCGGTAGGAAGAAATCGACGATGGCCCATGTATACGCACTTCTTACAGTGTTTCAAATAAATGCTATCGGTCTCATCATAACAGTGGGTGCAGGCCATGTATCCCATGGTCGACTGTCCCGAAAGTTTTGCAAGTGCAAGCCAATCATTGATGCATACAAAAAGCAAAGCTCGGAGGTTGAAGGACTCCTGTTTATACTCATCCCACACACGTACACCTTCTTCTTTCCAGAGTAGTAATAGATTATCCATCAAGGGTTGCAGGAACACATCAATGTCGTTGACAGGATCTTTTGGCCCTTCTATAAGCACCGGCATCATGATGAACTTACGCTTCAGGCACAACCAAGGAGGAAGGTTGAACATACATAGGGTCACAGGCCATGTACTATGAACGCTGCCAAACTCACCGTACGGATTCATTCCATCCGCACTTAAAGCAAATCTTATATTCCTTGGGTCGTTGTCAAATTGAGGATACTCTCGGTTAAGATTTCTCCACTGGGACCCATCTGCTGGGTGTCTGATCATGTGATCCTCCTTACGGTCTTCTTTGTGCCACCGCATCAACTTAGCGTTATCCTTGTTTTTGAAAAAGCGCTTCAGACGTGGTATTATAGGGAAGTACCACACCAACATTGCGGGAACTCTCTTCTTTACCGGCTGCCCATCAACATCACCTGGATCATCTCACCTAATCTTATACCGCAATGCGCTGCAAATAGGACAAGCTTCCAAGTTCTCGTATTCGCCGCGATACAGGATGCAGTCGTTAGGACATGCGTGAATCTTCTGCACGTCCAATCCAAGAGGGCAAACCATCTTTTTAGCTTCGTATGTTGTTGACGGCAGTTCATTACCCTCAGGAAGCATGTTCTTTACAATCTTTAATAGCTCACCAAATCCTTTATCTGTGACACCATTAGTTGCCTTCCATTTCAGCATCTCCAGCGTGGTACCTAACTTCTTTTGCTCCGGTTTGCAACTAGGGAACAACAGCCTTTTATGATCCTCCAACATCTTCTCGAACTTTAATGCCTCCTTCACAGTCTCACTGTCTTTCTGTGCATCAAGTAACGCTTGACCTAGCTCGTCAGGTGGCTCCTCTTGTGCAACATTTGCTTCACCCTCGTCCATTGGTTCATCTTGAAAGCCACCTGCTTCAAGAACCCATGCCCAATCTGGAAGGTTGTTATCATCATCGGCATTTTCTTCATTATCTTCCATCATAACTCCAACTTCGCCATGCTTGGTCCAAAGGGTATAGTTACTCATGAATCCATTCAAGGCCAGGTGATTCCATAGAGTATCTCTTTTCCGAAATTTCTTTTTATTTTCGCAAATACTGCATGGACAACACATTAAACCCTTTGGCGACCTATTTACCATTGCCGCCTTGAGAAAAGAATCTAAACCCTGAATCCACGCCGAGGTGCTCCGACTGCCGTGCATCCATTGCCGGTCCATCTATAATTAATTACCGTATAAAAACAAAAATCAATTCTACATATATCAAAACAAGTTACTATGAAGTAATTCGAAAACAAATTGTAAATGTGTCATAGGCCACCTATCTAGTAAACCTAAAGTAAATAGCAAAATAAATTGACACAATAACATATACACATGTCACCATGAAATAATTCGAAAAAATCATTCTAAATATGTGATAGTCAAACTATATAGTAAACTTTCTCTAAAAAACAACAAATAATTCTACCTTGCTCAAATTAATGAACAAATTTATAAATCATGTTCATTTTCCCTCATCCTTAAAATCCTTAAATTTTTGCATAATAACATATAGACATGTCCCCATGAAATAATTCAAAAAAATAATCTAAATGTGTCATACTCAAACTATCTAGTAATCCTTCTCTAAAACACAACAAATCAATTCTATTTTGTTCAAATTAATGAACAAATTGAACAATTATGCTCATTGTTCCTCAACCTTAAAATCACTATTTTCTTTACCTAGAAAGCATGAAATGAAAGAATAAACACTGTGAAAGAAGAGTGGAAGAAGCTGCTAACCTTTAATGCACTTGGATGGGCGAAATCCTCACAAATTTTGGAGAAAATGGGCAGCACCTCCCCTCTAACACGCCATGGGAGAGAGGGGAAGCTCGGCCAAATGGATGGGTCGGGCTGGGGAAGAAGGGAGGGGGCAGTATATACGGGGCAACTTAGTGCCGGCCAGTGAATTCAGCCGGCACAAACTGTAGACAGTTAGTGCCGGCTGGAACCTTAAGCCGGCACTAACCTGCACCGTGCCAAGTTAATGCCGGCTGGAGGGTCCAGCCGGCACTAAATTGGCTGCTGACCGTTAGGGGGCAGGCTGTTGACCGTTGGGGGTGACACTTTAGTGCCGGCTGGGGAGTCTAGCCGGTACTAACGTGACTGTGGTGTACTGTAGATGCATGTTAGTGCCGGTTCCCTTGTGATCGGCACTAACGTGCTGGTACCAATAAGCGTTTCTCCAACAGTGCATAAAATCCCCTAATCTCATTGCTAATGTTGCTCATTATTAAGGTGTGGCTCCTCCTGATTGTCGGTATTAGTAAATTGGCCCCCTCTATGTTTCAATCCTAACTACCACACTTTGGAATAAGCTAGAAACATAACATTTGACAAACCTGCCGGATGTTGATCAGTGAGCACGTGTTCATGCACACTTTCAGCCACACCCATAGTCTGTCTGAAAACTGTAGTTCCATCAACATGAAACAGTGCCGAAGATGGAGTGCATGACAGTCCTAACACCATCAAAAAGCATTAATCAACATTTCACCAACCAAATCACAAAAAAATGGCACGCACATATTTCAAAAACCTGCACTTCCAGAAACGTGGAAAACTGCTGACAGAGTTGTGTCCATCGAACAAGGAACTTCATGAACATGTAACACTCCTGACTGGGGTGTCTCTGTCACCGCTGCCAGCAACATCTCCCATAGTTTAAGCATCATACAAAATCTTTGGGCATTTAAATTACATGATTAATTTAACATGTAGCTGACCTGCTGATCGTTTCTCTGCTTGTCGCCTATGATAGTTTTCTCTTTTCTTTGCATTAAGTTCAGCTTTCTCCTCTGGCGGCAAATTGGCATAACGTTCTCTTGCCTTTTGCCGCTTAACAGCAGGGAGATCAGCGGCTAACACATAGAGATGCAATTAGAGGTTTCGAAAAATATGGACATGGACAAGTAGCAATACAATACTCACCTCCTTCCAATCCTTTTGACCTTTTATTAGAACCGGTCCCTCGCGTCTGTGTGTTGGTTATATAGCCGAGAGGAACACGATGCTCGTCGCCGCCGCGGCGCGCCATCCCCGTAGACAGTGTTCGTCGGCGTGGGCGCCGAGCGTCCGTCCTATAGCATGCTCGGCCGGTGCATGCTAAAGAAACGTGTTGTATTGCTGCATGAAAAAAATACGAGGCTAGAGTTTACGACATGCATTCACCAAGGGCATGTAAGTTTACCTCTAGACGCTCGGCGCTGCGATACAAACATGAGCAAAAAAAATTTCCAATCATATGATTAGCGCCAGGTATCCTAGATAACTGATGCTAACAATCATGTATTTGCCTCTCGTTTTAAGATATGATTAAGTCTAATTTATTTATAGGTAGATAAACAGAGATCGGGATGGACAGCGCATATAATTACCCAAAGATTGATCTTGTGTGTCATTGATGAGCGACTCCAACGAATAATCTTTGCTAGTCTATCAATTGGCGCGGATGCTCGTCACAGCTCTCCTAAAATGCTAGAACCCCCACGTCAATGGGAGGAGTCAAAAATAACAAAACATGAGGTTAGGGTTTACGACCTCCACTCACCAAGGGCAAGTATGGCTTACCTCTGCACGTTAGGATCCGTGGGTGAGGTGCCCCCGCACCGATGCTAGGGGCGGCCTCCGTTTGCGCCGCGTCCGACGTGCCGACGCTCGGCGCGGCGACCAGTCGCGAGGGTGGAGGCCGACGCGCCGACACAAGGCGCGTTTGGCGGTGGTTGGGATGCGGGTTTGGAGCTCGACCAGGGAGGGAGGACGCTCGGCGGCGTACGCAAGCGAGGGAGGGAGGAGACTCCGCAGCGGCTCCGCGATCCAGGATCGGCAGCGGTCGGGACACAGGCTTGGAGATCGTCCAGGGAGGGACGACGCTAGGCGGCGGTCGCAAGCGAGGGAGCGGCGGCTCCGCGATCAGGGAGAAAAAACTGACGTGACGAGAGTCCGGGAAAAAACCACGTGAATGCGCGAGAGGGAGGGCGGATGCTCGGGGGCCTCCACGATCCGGGCGAAAAAACGCACCTCCGCAAGAAAAACCGGGCGAAAAAACCGCAGCGCGGGTACAGAACGAGGTGAGAAAAAATGTCGGGGGGAGGGGGGCGCGGCGACGATTGAACTGGCGGAGGAACTATTTTGGGCTTGCCACCCCCTGTCAAACATTTCGTGCTTCCAGGTGGGCCAAAAAGTGGAGTTTGTGAGGTGGGTATGGAGGCTATTCTTGGTGAGGAATGTTTCAATTTCTATGGATCCTTATAGTATAGATAGATTCCACTGAAGCATGACGCCGATGTTGTCGTCCACACCGAGACTTTGGATCGTGAGCGTCTCCAGCGGGGCATTGTTAAAGCAGGCCGGATCGAGGCCGTTTTGTTCGGGCTGCGGCGGCGAATGGAGTCGACGGCAGACACCAGGGCCCGTGACTCACGGCGGCAGACCGCCATTTAGCCTCTCCCCTATCTCATGCCTTGTACCAAACATACAAAGTTTAAC
Organism: Panicum virgatum; assembly: GCF_016808335.1. Taxonomy (NCBI): domain Eukaryota; kingdom Viridiplantae; phylum Streptophyta; class Magnoliopsida; order Poales; family Poaceae; genus Panicum; species Panicum virgatum. Next base: position 34,555,860 of record NC_053143.1, on the reverse strand, counting down.
CGAGGCGGGCAAAACACCGAGACAGTTTTTGCAACCATTTCGATCGTAAGGCCTCGATTAATCGTGGTATTAACCGAGATGATTTTTTATAATTCAACCACCTCGTTTAATTGAATAAAAAAAATAAAAAAATGAAAAGTGTGCGAATAGGCCCGCCAAGCCCATTCATGGACGCGCCAAGCCCATCCACGGGGAGGCTACCGCCGGAGTAGGCCGGATCCGGGGACACGCCGCGCTCATCCTACTATGTCTCGAAACCAAACGCATGAGCGTGTTTGGTACGGCTCCAAGCAGCTCCAGATCCTAAAAATCAGCTCCACTCCAAATTTTTTTAGCCAAACACCTCAGCTCCAGGAACTCCAGATCCTCAAAAAACATGAATCTGGCTCCCAACTCCACCAATTTCATGGAGCTTGTCAAGGGGTACTCTGAAAACTCTAGTTTTGTGGAGTTGGTGGAAATTACCCACCTTTGCCATCCGTTACACATACCCCTTCGTCTTTTTTGCCCGTCGCTCCCACGGTGCCTTTTCTTCTCCCCGACGCAGCACCTGTTCTCCTCCTCTTCCGATCGCGGCACTGGTCGCTAGTGCTGCAAGCCACCACGGCGTTCGGGTCGCCGGCGATCTGCCGAGATGGCGGGATCGATTCCTCCACCTCCGCCTCCTCCGTTTTCCTCCTCGAATCAATACAGAAGAAACCCTAGGGTTGGCCTCCGTCCTCCGGCGGCGCGGCCGGCCATGAAGGCGTTGGGGCGGCCGAAGGTATGCAGGGTCTCGGCGCGGCGGGGCCTCAAGGCCTAGGCGCGGACACTGGTCAGCGGCAAGGCCTCGGCGCGGCTGGCCTTTATGGCCTGGGCGTGGACACCGGCCAGCATGTCCTGGAAACGGCTGAAAGCCAGCACGTCCTGGGAGACATGGCCGGAACTCCGTTCGGTGCGGCATCGGCATCCGGTGGTAGCAGACGTGGCAACAAAAAATCAAGGGATGATGAGGTATATTTTTCTTCTATCTAGAATTTCATACATGTGTTGTCTTAGCAAATTTCAACAATGTTATGGAGAATCATGGATAGGGTGATCAAATGGCTTGGAATGATGAGCATACCACACTTGTTTGCAAGTTGTTCGCTGAACAAGTTAGAAAAGGAAATAGGCCAAACACTCATTTGAATAATGTGGGCTATACCGAGGTGAATGAAAGGTTTTTTCAGTGTACCAGTATTATGTTGAAAAAATCTCAACTTAAGAACAAATGGGACAAGTTGAAGGCTGATTTAGGTGCTTGGAGAAAATTGATGAGGAAACAAACCGGAACCGGTTGGAATTGGGACAAGGGAACTATCAACATGGATGCCGAGTGGTGGAAAAAAAACAAAAAATGTGAGCACTTCTCATGCATCTAATATTTTTCTTTATTTCTATAATTTGAATACAATACAATTGCTTACTGTAGTTTAATTATTTAGGACATACCTGGTGTCGGGAAATTTAAGAATAGGCCTCTCCAAAATGAAGATGAGATGAATGTAATGTTTGGGAGCATCATAAATGAAGAGATAGATCATTGGAATCCTATGTCTTCCAACCCGATCATACCCCCTAGTGGAGATGCCCCCCCTCATATTGGCTTGGACGACAATGATGAAGAAAATGATATGGGTGCTAATATTGACTCTGACAATGGTGATAATGGTGATGAGGTTTTGGAAGTCTCTCCTGCACCTGACAATGCTAAGAGAAAGGCTCATATTATTCTTGAAAAACCTAACAAGAAACCCAAGTCTACCACTGCACTTGTTATACAAGAACATATTTCCAAGATATCAGAGAGTGCTCAGTCTTTTGTGTCTTCTAGGCAAGCAGGGATCACCATTGAACAAGTCATGGAACATGTCATTGCATGTGGGGCTGACCTTGGGAGTGATGAGCATTTTGTGGCAAGTGAGCTGTTTGTGAAGAAAGAACAGAGGGAAATGTTCATGACTATTCCAACCAATGAGGCTAGGTTCAATTGGCTTAAGAGGAAGTATGACATGATATTTGGGAAGTGATGACTTCAGTCTAGTGCCAAGGGTTTATCTGTGTAGTCATTTTATTTATGCCATATGGATGTTATTTTTTATTTACTTATGTCATGTGGACAAATTAGCTTGGTGTCAACTTATGTGGACCGTTTATTTATTTATGTCGTGAGGACAAATGATCTATCTGTGTCATGTGGAGAAATTATCTAGTTGTGTCATGTGGTCATGTGGAGAAATTATCTATCTGTGTCATGTGGCATTAATTATATGTCATGTATAATTTTTTGCTGGACATCCTCTCATTTTATTAATTATTGCAGATGTCTAGTGATGATTCTAGTGACGAGAATGAGGAATTTTTGAAAATGATCTTAGGAGGTGATATGCTGGGTCAAATATATGTTGACATGTTTCTTACTAAAAACACTACAAGGACATCCACGACAAGTGGAATGGGGTTTATGTTGGAGCTTTTCAACACTCCTGGAGAATGCCATAGCCAACTGCGCATGAGTACAGAAATTTTCTTCGACCTCCATGGGCTATTGGTTCAGAGGTATGGGTTGAAAGCATCGCTGCACATGTCAACTATAGAGAGTTTAGGCATTTTATTATTCATTTGTGCGGGAAATGAGTCCAACAGAAAATGTCAAAATCGATTCAAGCACTCCGGTGAAACTATTAGTAGAAAATTTGAAGATGTTCTTTACTGTTTGATGGACATGGCAAAGGATTTCATTAGGCCAAAAGACCCAAAATTTCATAGGATCCATAGGAGGATAAGGTATGATAAGCGGGCGTATCCATATTTCAAAGATTGCATTGGAGCACTTGATGGCACACATATTCGGGTTTCACTTCCACCGGATGAGCAAGTGAGGTATATTGGGAAAATAGGGATACCCACCCAAAATGTTTTAGCAGTTTGTGATTTCGATATGCGATTCACATATGTGTCAACGGGACAACCGGGATCTATGCATGACACAAGTGTTCTATTGTTGTCAGTCGAAACCCACCGGCGAGCAGCGACGGGCAACACGAAGAGCCGGGAGGTTGCTGGGGCGCTGGCAGGCACTGCTCCCTTGTCGACGGCTCGCAATTCCGTCACGCGCCCGGAGGATGTGTGAAAACCGGGCGTGCCACCTGACCTATACCCGATTAGGAGGGTGCAGACGTGCTCCGAACAGTTTCCTGCATACAAAGACACGTGTAAACGTAAGTCCGAGCAGTGGTCGGCTCCCCGGGACGACTCTTGCATCGGCTTTAAAGAGCCAATCGAGTCCCGGTGTCAGATGGGATCTGATTGTATCCAGATATGATAAATACAGCAAATAACTATAAAACTGCTTCAAATAAATCTAATTGATCTAATCCACGATGGTAACAGCTTCACTGCTAGATCGGAACATCCTACACGTGACTAGGCCTAATGAACATAACAGATAACTAAACCACAACCCAAAACAGAGGCCTAAGAACTAGCAAGAGCCGATTCCCGGAACAATCCCTATCTGGGCTAAGATAAAGCATCTATTACACCACCGGATCATCCAATCCGTTTGCAAGGCCTAACCTAGCAGATATTACGCCAACTCTTAAGATAAGAGCAAACCATAACAGATCAGATCTACTAGACATAAGAGAAGCAGGGTGTTGCCTCTGTGCAACTAGTTCTATGCGGCAAGAACTAGCATGAGATTGAAACGTGATTGCACAGAGACAACATGATATTCGTAGATGATAAGCAACAAAGCACAACAGATCTACTAAAAGCTATGCTACGAACATCAAGATAACTAGTACTACTCGCCATCAAAAACGCTTCAGTACGAGTAATACCAAGGTAAAAGCAAGAACAATACTGCCCTGATCGCAAGAAGCGATCAGGGCAGCATGGCACTTACTTGGATGAAACCCTAGGATTAGGGGTGGCGATGCGCCGAGAGTTGTTGTTTGCGAGTCGTGATGACGCTCTCCTTACGAATAACAAAGGATACATATTTATAGTCCGGAGACTTGGGAAACAATCTAAACTAATCTTGTCCCGATCGGACTCTATCTCTAATCTTAAACTAAATCTAAGGATACATGGCCCATGTGGCCCAGATGCTCACGCAGGAGCCGATTTACAAGTCTTCTTCAGTTTTCTGCTTTAAGCCCATCTTGCTTTCGGCCCATAAATTAATCCTGTTAATTTATGGCGATAACACATGCCCTGCTGGTTTTGGCAATGATAGTTCCAAAACCAATCCGTCGCTTCGTCTTCCCGTTAATGCTCATTAAACACACTGCAACCACCAAGGAAGACGCAACGTCTCTGCAACTGGCTCCTCGTAGAATGTGAAAACTGCCGATCCGTCTTCCATCTTTTCACTATTTAATCTCGCCCCGAATCGGCTCTTCTCCACAGCGAACTCCTTCTTCCTCTCAAAGCCAGTAGCACAAAAAACCCCAATCCTCCAGCCCCAGTAATGGCGATCTCTTCCTCCTCCGACTCCAACTCCTTTGGAGACACTTCTTCTTCCTCCTCTCCTTCTTCTTCCCCCATCCCTGCTTCTTCCATCGATTCCATTCCGGAGAGTCGGGAGCCGACGCCGGAGTGGGACCCGACCGCAGCATATGAAGCGCTGGCTCCTCTGCACTGGGATGCAGAGGAGTTCGACTTTGGGGTCGCCTCCAAGGAGGACGAGCCCGAAACTGAAGGAGAAGACCTCCGGCTCCTGTTCCAGGAGGAGTCGGAGAGCGGCGAAGAAGAAGACCCTCCTTCTTCAGACGGAGTCGACTCCTGTTTGGAAGAGAAGATCGACTCCCCTTCCGATGACGACGAGCCGATGGGCGGAAAGCCCTTCCGGTTCCTCGGGTCCTCTGAGGAGGACAGCGAGGAAGAGAACAGTAGCGGCGACGACAAGGGCTGGAGCGACTTCGGGTCCGAAGGCGGCAGCAGCGCCTTCAGTAGCGATGACGACAGCGACGACGGCAGCAGCGGGGATGTGCCGGCCCGAAGCCCCAAGCGCCGTAGGTACTAGGTACCTACAAGCAGTAGTAGTAGGTAGCATCGTAGGGATAGGATCATAAAGCCGAAGGATTAATTCCTTTGTAATAATCGGCTTTCCTTGTAATGAACTTTCCATTAATGAAATCGAGTTCCTTTAAATTTTGTGTCTGATATTTACTTTCCAAAAAAGCCGATGGCAAAGCATCAGGCTTCTATAAATATCCAAGAGCCGACGGAATTCAAACTAGAAGCAACCCGCAGAAAAATAGGGTAATACTCTCAGCCTAAACCGAACTCTCGAATCCGAGCATAATTCGAAAACCAAGCTCTACAAATCCGAGCAATAACTCCCCAAGCAGCCGGAATTCGAATCAGAATCTCCAGCAATCAAACCCTAAGTCAACAGATCTGACCATGGCAGATTCTACAGCTCAAACGACAAGCTCTGCAATCCACGATGCGGCAATCTACGGCCTGAAGGTAATATTCGGCCTAATCTTTTAGTTTTCTTCAGCTTAACAAGCTTCTGAAACTAAAACTTTAAACTTGACACCATACGCATACTTCTGAACTTTTGAACTTCAGGTGTCAGACATCCTTCTGCTGCATCCCTTCAATCCAAAATCCTTCTGTCTTGGCCCACAAACCCATGAAAACCCCATAGATTTGATCTCTTGTGAAGCAAATAGGATCCCTTTTATAAGTCAAAACATCGATCTGAACCTCTGGGCTGACTGCTTAAGAGCCTGGCCTAATCCCCCTGAGAGTTGGATTACATGGTACAACAGAGTAGCAAAAACTCACATGCCCTTGTGGCAAGATTTGAACATAGTCGATGCACTTAGCCTATCACTGTCACCCCTTGACAAAGATGAAAATCCTCTGAAAACCATCGGCTATTTCTGGTCTGATGCTCTGAATTGTTTCCTTTTTGGTCATGGACCCATGACCCCAACTCTGCTAGATGTTGTCATGATCACTGGACTAGACATTAGCTCTCCTAATCCTGCTGCTCACAAAATGGCAGAAGTCCCCTTTAAACTCTCTTCCAAAGTCAACTGCACAAATTAGGGTACTTACATGAATCAGCACATGAAAATAAAAGGTCCAGTGACTGAGAAGGAACACACAGGCTTCTTAAATCTTTGGCTAGAGCACTTCATCTTCTGTGGCCCTTCCTTAGCTCCAACTAAAAACTATCTCCCCTTGGCCTACCACCTGGCCCATGTCAATCACACCGGCCTAGGCAAACTCTTCCTTGGAGAAATTTACAGATATCTCCATTTGATGACATCTAACTTGCTCAATAAAAAGAAACTGAGAACTGGAGGCCCTTGGTGGTTCATTCAGTTGTGGGCACAACTGTACTTTCAGCACCATATCCCAAACTTCCAAGGCCTGACCAAGAACTCTTTCCCTGATGAGAGTGGCAAACCAATTAGATGTACTAGCTACGGCCAAGCTTTGTTCAGCCTTCCTGGCAGTAAATGGAACTAGACAATCCTCTCTACTTCCCGTTTACTGAATCTGAATCCTTTGAGAACCCAACTGCCTTCAGATTAGATAACTTTGCCGATGACGACAGCACTCGGCATCTATATTCTCTGATGATTCGACCTGGCTTCCTCCCCATTGGCATCAGCACCTCTAATAGAATTATCAAGCCAGGTTATGAATCTTACCAACCAGCCATAACAGCTCGGCAATTTGGCCTAGGACAGGTCCCTCCCCACTTCCATATTCACCACTTGGTGGAGAGCAGAGCCGATCTACCTGACGGTCTTACCAGTTCAAGATGCTACAGCATGTTTGATGACCTCCACATCCCAATACCAGCCGATCTATCCTTTACCTCTTCATCAATCGGCTTTGATACTTGGTGGAACATGTGGAAAACTCATGTCTTCAGAAAAGCTCTAGGTCCTCGACTGCAGGAAATCGATCCTGAATATATAATTCCCGAGGAATAGGTACTGAATTTATGTACTTTATTCCTCCTGAGTCCTCTATCCCTTTCTCTTGGCTAATCCTGCTCATCCTGTTAGCAGCAATAAGATGGTCCAGAACCTACAACCAGCACCGGGAAGCCATTCCACTTTCTTCCAACTGCTACTGATGTACTCTTCTGCAAAGGATCGCCACCAATGAAGAAAGTGATAATGTCTGTTCAGCCAGACTTACCTCAGTCGGCTTCTAAGTGAAGACAAACTTCTGCAAGCGTTGCCCCCCCGAGTCTTGACCAAGAAAAGGAAGATGATCACGAGGCGAGTGATCAAGAAATCAGCACCAGCTTCTTCGAGTCCATCAGAGTCTAATACCAACTAGGTAACTTATTTCTCTGAAACTTCTTTTTTACCTCATACATGTGTACTCTGGTTGACTGTAGTTCTATGTTCAGGATGCAGCTGAAGAAATCCCCAATGCAGAAAACCTGGATCAACATGAGCTAGCAGCAACTCCTGATGCACTGTCGGATGCAAGCGAGGAACAAGCCAATGCAGTAGATGCCCTTGATGTCAACACCAGCTCTAACAGGACGATTGCTCCTGAATCGCCCAACACTTCTCCAGAACAGGTAACATTACAAAACCAATTCTGAATCAGCCGATAACCCCATAAATGCATCTTGCTCTAACTCCAGATATGTCCATAGAGTTTCGATATTTCAGGTTTGCTTTCCTTTGACCCTGCATCAATGGGCCTGACTACCCCTGGAGTAGAGATATCCTCTCTGCAGCAATCGGCTAACTTGGCACATCAGCTTCAACTTATCAAGGACCTTCTATCTGCTCCGGCCACTGCTCTAGTTAATAATTCCAGCAAGACAAAGAACATCTTCGAGCAAATAGAATCCCAACTCCCGAAGCCATTGCAAATCAAGCTCTGGTCAGCCAGCAACCTTCCATTCTTTCGGATAGAAGTGAATAAAGCACAACAACGGATGGAAGCACGTCGCTCTCAAGCTTCTCTGAAAGCTGACATTACCCAAAAGTGCAAGGTCCTCAACCAGAAGAAGGCAACCCTAGATACCAAAGCTGACGTGTCTGCCAACAAGAAGTGACTCGACCTCCTGAAGAAAGAACTGGCAGAACTCGAAGAAAAGGTTCGTACCACCAAGAAGCTCATCCAGGCCGAAGAAACTTCCATTGCAAACTCCGAACAAGAGACCCAGGAAATAACTGAGCAGATACAAGCAGAGTTTGCAGAGATAAGCACCTTAAGTCGGCAGATAGTAACAGGCGATGACAAGGATGACGAAGCAATCATAGCACGAGCAGACGCCGTCCGTATAGAAGCCATCCATGTCATAGAAGAATTCCTGAACCAGTAGATAGGCTCAAGATACAATTAGTACTGCCTGTTAACCTGAAAATTGTACTTGTTTAAAAACATCTCAAGTCGATGGTTACACATCGGCTATCTTACTTTTCAAATGCATTTTTTCTTTACCGGCCAACTCAACGTGTTGGCCTATCATCATCATCATTTTTTTTCTTTTTTTTTACCGGCCAACTCAACGTGTTGGCCTGTCATCATCATATTATATATTTTTTTTTGCCGGCCAACTCAACGTGTTGGCCTGTCATCATCATATTATTATTTTTTTTTGCGGCCAACTCAACGTGTTGGCCTATTACACTGCAGCCAGATGGATCTCATCGGCTTTTCGTTACTCGCCTTTCCACATGCTCGGGAAATACTTCTTCAGATGTTGTCCATTGACAGCAATAGGAAACTTGACGCCGTCCAATTCCTCGAGCATGTACGCATTCCCAGGCAAAACCTGATCAACCTTGTACGACCCATGCTAAGTTGGAGACCATTTACCGAACTTTTTATCTTTAGTTCCCAACGGCAATACTGCCTCCCAAACCAAGTCTCCTACCTGGAAATCCTTAGGCTTGACCTTCTTGTTGTATGCACGGGCGACTTTAGCCTTATTTTCTTTGATCTTTTCCAACGACCAAAGTCTTAGTTCCGTTAGGTCCTCCACATTGTCATTCATCAAGGCTGCATACTCTTCAGTAGATAGACCATTCTGAAACTCAACACGCCTTGATCCGGCCGTGATCTCCCACGGTAGCACAACATCCTGGCCGTAGACTAGATGATACGGCGACGTCTTGGTGGACCCATGACACGAAATACGATATGCCCACAAAGCTTCTGACAACACCTCATGCCAGCGCCTAGGATATTCATCAATCTTTCTTTTTATGAGCTTGATGAGGCTCTGGTTGGACGCTTCAGCCTATCCATTAGCTTGGGCATAATATGGAGATGATCTGATCAGCTTAATCCCCATGTCATCGGCAAACTTTCTGAATTCCTCTGATATAAAGACCGATCCTCCATCGGTTGTAATGGTCTGAGGGATCCCAAATCTGTGAATGATGTGCTCTTTGACAAAGCTGATCACATCTCTCGAAGCTACCGACCTCATGGGCACTGCCTCTACCCACTTTGTGAAATAATCTGTGGCAGCTAAGACCCATTGGTGACCTTTGCTAGACAACGGGTTGATCTGTCCAATCATGTCCATGCCCCAACCTCTGAATGGCCAGGGTTTGATGATAGGATTCATCACTGATGCTGGCACTATCTGAATTTTGCCAAACCTTTGACATGCTTGACATCCCTTGTAATATTTAAAACAATCTTCCAGCATACTGGGCCAGTAATAACCCGATCGCCTAATCAGCCATTTCATCTTATGAGCCGATTGGTGAGTACCGCAGGTTCCTTCATGAACCTCATGCAAGAGCCGATTTGACTCTGGATGTCCCAGACATTTAAGTAGCAGTCCTTCCAAGGTCCTGTAGAACATGTCATCCCCTATCAGAACATACTTCATGGCCTTGAGTCTTATCATTCTGGGTGCCCCCCGAGCCGAATCCTTCAAGTAATTGAAGATATCGGCTCTCCAGTCTCCGGGTTCTAGAAACTGAACCTCCACCTCGACCCCATCAGCTGTCTCCTTGTAGCCAGAAGCCATCTGTGCCAAATCATTGGCTTCATTATTCAGAGTCCTGCGTATCCAGTGGAAATTGATGTACCTAAATCGTGACATCAACTCACGGCACTGCATCCATATCGGGAAAAGAGCCTCGCTCTCACACCTATATTCCTCCGTGAGCTGAGAAATCATCAGCTTCGAATCTCCAAAAATTTCCACCGCTTCTGCACCGGCTTCGAGAAGCAATTCCATCCCTTTGCGAACGGCTTCATATTCCACCAAATTATTGGTGCACGGGGCAGTCATTCTGATGGAGAAGGAGTAAGTCGCCCCACGAGGTGACACCAACAGAATTCCCACACCGCATCCGTCATCACAAGCCGATCTGTCAAAGAACATAGCCCAAGCACGAATAAATAACGCAGCAATATCAGTGCTGATCCTCTCCGCAACAAGATCCGCCAGTGCTTGACCTTTGACTGCTTTTGCAGGCTGGTACCGGATATCGAATTCTGACAATGCAAACATCCATTTTCCAAGTCGGCCTTTAAGGACAGGGGCCGACAGCATATGTTTTATGACATCCGATTTGCATATGACAATTGTTTCCGCCGAGAGCAAAATATGGCGAAGCTTCCTACATGTAAAGTATAAACAAAGACAAAGCTTCTCGATTTCAGGATACCTGGTCTCGGCGTCTAACATGCGCCTGCTGAGGTAGAAAACCACCCTCTCTTGGCCGTGATGCTTCTGTACTAGCATCGAAGCAATGGAAGTGTCACCCACGGATAGGTACACATAGAACGGCCTATCTTGCTGAGGAGGAACCAATACTGGAGGCTTCGACAAATATTCCTTGATTTCATCGAAAGCTTGTTGCTGTTCTGCCCCCCAGCGAAACTCATCATCGGATTTGATCTTTACTAATCCCATAAATGGCTCAATGTGTCCGGACAGATTAGAAATAAATCGCCTGACAAAATTAATTTTACCGATGAGTTTCTGCAACTCCTTCTTTGTAGTAGGTGGCTTCATCGTCTTTACAGCTTCTTGACTCTTTAGGCCGATCTCGATTCCCCGTTCATGCACCAGGAATCCCAGAAACTGACCGGCCGACACACCGAAAGCGCACTTCTTTGGGTTCATTTTGAGCCCAAACCTCCGAGTCCGCTCCAAAACTTGACGCAGATCTTCTAAATGCCCCCCAGCTGATTTGGACTTGACCACGACATCATCAATATAAATCTCTACTAGCTTGCCGATGAGATCATGGAAAATGTAATTCATAGCACGTTGATACGTTGCACCGGCATTTTTTAGCCCGAAGGTCATAACCAAGTACTCGAACAAGCCAACTGCACTTGGTACTCTGAACGCAGTCTTGTTCACGTCCTCAGGGGCCATGAAGATCTGGTTGTAACCAGCATTGCCATCCATAAAACTCATCATTTTGTGGCCAGTAGCTGCGTTGATCAATGTTTCTGCAACAGGCATCGGGTATTCGTCCTTTGGTGTTGCTCTGTTGAGATCTCTAAAATCGACGCAAACACGCCATCGGCCATCCTTCTTTTGTACCGGTACCACGCTAGAGATCCATTCTGCATATCGGCACGGCCTGATGAACCCAGCATCCAGCATCTTCTCCACCTCTTTCTTAACTTCTTCTAGGACTTCGGCCTTCATCTGACGTGCTCGTTGCTGAAACGGCCGAAATCCTTTCTTGAGCGGGAGCCGACGCTCGACTATGCTTCTATCCAGTCTGGGCATCTCGGTGTAGTCCCATGCGAAGCAATCCCGGTATTCTGTTAGCAGTGCAATCATCTCCTCTCGCAAAGCCGGATCCAACTTCTTGCTGATAAATGTCGGCCATGGCTTATCCCCAGGACCGATGTCAATCTCTTCCAAATCATCAGCTGATGTGAACCCATATCCGAGTTTGCCGTCGTCTGAAAAATCAGCTGCGAACGCAAGGGAATCTTCATTATCCACAAGATCAGCGGCAAACACAGGGAGATGACAAGAAAATTTATTTGGCCAACCGCGTGGGCTGGCCGCTTCTCCACTTTCAGTATCATTCGAAACCCAATAGTCAATGAGTGGCCAACTGCCAGAGCAGGCCATCATGTGTACATGGTGTAAGAATTCCGACCACAAACAGAATTTTTCTATTTTTTGGGGCCGATCGCTGGGACTGGCCTCTCTATTTCTATTACACCCCGTGGCTAGCCAGGATGCATCTATTCTGTGAGGCCAGTGGATAAGACCAGCCTCAGTCCGTTTTTTGTCGCCTCGATCCGATCACAGTCTTCCAGGGTGTCTTCCAGGGTGATCCCTGAGATCGGCTCTTGTCCTTCCGCATCCCAGGCGTTCATATTTGCGACCGAGACCTCGCTGGAATCATCTGCAGGGACCACTTCTACTTCATCGCCATCCCATTGGACGAGGTACTGATGCATTGTGGAGGGGATACAACAGTTGGCATGAATCCAGTCCCTTCCAAGCAGCACTGTGTATGTACTCTTGCTGTTAACGATGAAGAACGATGTTGGTACAGTCTTGTGGCCCACTTTCAGCTCCACGTTCAGGACCCCCATCGCCTCTGATGGTTGTCCATTGAAGTCGTTAAGCATCACATTGGTCTTGATCAGATCGGCAGAAGAACGACCCAATCGGCGCAGCACAGAGTATGTCATCAGGTTGACTGCAGCGCCAGTGTCGACCAACATCCTGTTCACAGACTTGCCATTGATGAAGCCCTTGAGATATAACCCCTTCAGGTGCTTGTAGCTCTTCTCCTTGGGCTTCTTGAAGATGATTGGCCATGGGCCGAGATCCAGCCGCGCGATGGCCAATTCCTCCGGTTGGGGTGCTCGAAACTCTGACGGGAGCACGAACACCATATTCACATCAGCCGATGGCTTCTCATCGGCTTTTGTCTGCTTGGGGTACCACTCTTTTCTTGGAGGGCGCCTCTCCTCCCTTTGCGGTCGCCTGACTTGCTCAGCGAGATCCGGACGCGCCTTCCTCAGCACGTCAAGATACTTTGCTTCTGCCTCTTCCAGATTGCGCAAGCGTTGTACTCTGCGCTTCTGCGACCGATTAAGCCCGTCAGGACACCACCGTGGGCGATGGTACCTGTCTTCTTCCTCTGGCTCGGAATCACCCCTGGATGGGCGCCTCACATGGTCATCCTGATGCGTTCCGGGCCCCAAGCGCCGGAACACTGATGTCTTGTCCTGCTAGTGTCCTCGAGGCCTGCACTCCAAGCAATCATCTATAGTAGGTAATCGGCTCATGCCGGAATTCCAACAGTACCTGAAGAACGGGCAATGCCAGTGGTCGCGTATAGCCTGGCGCCTCCCCAATGTCCTTCCTGAGCGATGGTCGTACTCGTCTTCTTCCGATTCATACCGGCGGCGTAGCTGGTACTGGTACTGGTATTTTTCCAGAAGCCGATTAGAAGCTGGAAGCTGATTGCGGATGTGGCGCACCTGTTCTTCAGTCACATGCCGCTGTTCCATCTCGCGTTCATCCTACGGCCGTTTGCCAGAAACGGCCTCTCTCCTCCGCTTATCATGGCGGCGCATGGGTCCCACCATGTTGATCTGGATTGCCAAGTCCTGGCCCTCGGATGCGAAAGCTGACAGCTCCACCACGTTAGCTTGCGGAAAGGGCTTGGTGTCAACCTTCATCGTGTGTTGAGCCAGGATTAATCGGCCTTGCTCGATAGCCGATTGTATCTGACGACGTAGCTCCTTGCACTCACCCGTGGAATGAGTGAACGAGTGGTGCCATTTACAGTACAGTTTTCCCTGCAGCTCTTGGGGCGTTGGTAGCTTGTGATTTTCTGGGAGTTTCAGCTGTTTTTCTTTGAGAAGCAGATCAAATATCTGCTCCGCCTTGGTCACGTCAAAGTCGAAGCCCTTCACAAGTCCCTGCTGTTTGACACACTTGCACGGGACAGGGTTTGCCCCCCGGGTCCACTCTGCCACGGCCATTTCTTGCTCTTCACCAGAGTTATCAGATTCATCTGCCTGGGCCATGTTTACATGGCGCTTGAACTTGTCCTGGTACAGCTCAGGATGATAATGCTCGTACGCTGTAATCTTCTGCACCAGGTGCGCCAGAGATGTGAACTCCAACTGAAAAGCCGCATCCTTGATCGGCTTAGCGAGTCCCAGGACAGCCAGATCGACCGCCTCCTTCTCTGTGATGCGCGACGAGTAGCATCGGTTCTTGACTTCTCTGAAGCGTTGTATATACTCCGACACAGTCTCCCCTCGCTTTTGCCTAACCTGGGCGAGGTCGGCAATTCCAGCTTCGGCAGCCTCCGAATGGTACTGGGTATGGAATTGATCTTCAAGCTGCCTCCAAGTCCGAATCGAATCTGGAGCCAGCGATGCATACCATCCAAAAGCTGGGCCTGTAAGGGATTGGCCAAAGAACTGGACCCTTAATGGATCCGACACTGAGATCATCCCAAGCTGGGTTAAGTATCGGCTCACATGCTCGATGGAGCTGGCTCCCTCTGACCCGTTGAACTTGGTGAACTCCGGAAGCCGATATTTGGGTGGCAGTGGGATTAAGTCATAGTCGCTTGGGTACGGCTTGGAATAGCCTATCGCTTTCCTCTTGGGTAGGATGCCGAACTGGTCTCTCAGTATCGCGCTGACCTGCTCCACACTAAGAACTCCTGGGGCCGATGGCTCAGCACTCGGCCCAGTAGCGTACTTTGCCAGCCACGCTTGTTTTTCTGCGTCTGCTCCAGAAGCTCCCGGGTTTACCATTTGCACCGAGCGTGCTGGACTGATGCTGTCAGGAATGTAGGCGCACGTGTAGCCGTGGGGAACCTCCTTGGGTGGCTCGGTGAGGAACTGACCTTCTCCAGGATCACCGCCGATCTTGTGGACGACGTAGATCGGCGAGCTCTGCGGTCTGGGGGCTGCAAATGAGAATGGCAGTTGTGGCCTAGAATGCAGTGCAGCTTCCTCTATGTGACTCCCCAGGATTAGCCCCGATGGAGAGTACTGGTTCTTGATTATCTCCTGGATGACGCGATGCGCCATGCGCTCAAGCTCGTTCATCAGGCTCTGAGAGTGCCGATGAAGTGCATGTGCCACCATGTAGTTCATCTCCTGACACAGAGCTCTGGTGCGCTCTTCAGATGGTACAGACAGATCTACATTGTCAAGAGCGCCTTCTGGTCAGAACCCCTTCCACCTGATGCCATGGTTGCGAGTCTTCTCAAAAGAGCCGATGAGATCGGCTTCCAGCAGAGCTTTGATCTCATCATACTTCTTCTTGTGTTCAGGAGGAAGTTCTTCATACGTGACGGGCTTGGGAGCGGGTTCTTGATCTTGAGCTCCAGTCATTGTTGCAGTGGATGTTGTTGCGGAGAAGGGTCCCACCAGGCATGCCAGAATGTGTTGTCAGACGAAACCCACCGGCGAGCAGCGGCGGGCAACACGAAGAGCCGGGAGGTTGCTGGGGCGCTGGCAGGCACTGCTCCCTCGTCGACGGCCCGCAATTCCGTCACGCGCCCGGAGGATGTGTGAAAACCGGGCGTGCCACCTGACCTATACCCGATCAGGAGGGTGCAGACGTGCTCCGAACAGTTTCCTGCATACAAAGACACGTGTAAACGTAAGTCCGATCAGTGGTCGGCTCCCCGGGACGACTCTTGCATCGGCTTTAAAGAGCCAATCGAGTCCCGGTGTCAGATGGGATCTGATTGTATCCATATATGATAAATAAAGCAAATAACTATAAAACTGCTTCAAATAAATCTAATTGATCTAATCCACGAAGGTAACAGCTTCACTGCTAGATCGGAATATCCTACACATGACTAGGCCTAATGAACATAACAGATAACTAAACCACAACCCAAAACAGAGGACTAAGAACTAGCAAGAGCCGATTCCCGGATCAATCCCTATCTGGGCTAAGATAAAGCATCTATTACACCACCGGATCATCCAATCCGTTTGCAAGGCCTAACCTAGCAGATATTACGCCAACTCTTAAGATAAGAGCAAACCATAACAGATCAGATCTACTAGACATAAGAGAAGCAGGGTGTTGCCTCTGTGCAACTAGTTCTATGCGGCAAGAACTAGCATGAGATTGAAACGTGATTGCACAGAGCCAACATGATATTCGTAGATGATAAGCAACGAAGCACAACAGATCTACTAAAAGCTATCCTACGAACATCAAGATAACTAGTACTACTCGCCATCAAAAATGCTTCAGTACCAGTAATACCAAGGTAAAAGCAAGAACAATACTGCCCTGATCGCAAGAAGCGATCAGGGCAGCATGACACTTACTTGGATGAAACCCTAGGATTAGGGGTGGCGATGCGCCGAGAGTTGTTGTTTGCGAGTCGTGATGACGCTCTCCTTACGAATAACAAAGGATACATATTTATAGTCCGGAGACTTGGTAAACAATCTAAACTAATCTTATCCCGATCGGACTCTATCTCTAATCTTAAACTAAATCTAAGGATACATGGCCCATGTGGCCCAGATGCTCACGCAGGAGCCGATTTACAAGTTTTCTTCAGTTTTCTGCTTTAAGTCCATCTTGTTTTCGGCCCATAAATTAATCCTGTTAATTTATGGCGATAACAGCTATATAATGCATTGAGTGTGGACGAGAAATTCTTTCCAAAAGGTAAAAATAATGTCAATAATTAATTTACTTCCATTAACCATGAAACTATGTTATTAATTTTTTCTATCATTTGTAGGTAAATATTACGTGGTTGACGCGGGGTATCCTAATCGCCCTGGTTATCTAGCACCATATAAGGGTGAGAGGTATCATATGCCTGAGTGGCATAGAGGTACGGAACCTAGAACCCCGAAGGAAAATTTCAATCGCAAACATTCATCAATTCGCAATGTGATTGAGAGATCTTTTGGCTTATTGAAAATGAAGTGGCAAATTCTTTACAGGATGGGGAACCACCCCATGTGGAAGCAAAAAATGGTAGTGGTTGCTTGTATGGTCCTCCACAATTTCATTCGTGAGCATAACAGTGAGGATGCAGACTTCACTCGGTTTGATCGTGATCCTAATTTTATGCCTACCATACCGAATAGGTACAAACGATTTGCTGTTCCAGCAGACGCATCAGATACATCTACTGCGGAAGCCAGTGCCACTTGTACGGATACTTTTCGGGTTGAAATTGCCACAGCACTCACTCTTGGGTGGAACTAGATTGTAATGGATTAGTGAAATATTTCTTAGCATTTGAACAATTGATGTGTGTTAAAAGATTGTGATGATCGAAGTTGTTATATAATCAAATGTATAGCATGTCAATTTGTTATTTGAAAAAAAAAAATTCCAACTTGCGCCATGCACCAGTATAGGCGCAGTAAGGGAGAAAAGGACATCAAACAAAAAAAACAAGGGCAAAGAAGGGAAATCCAATCAAAACCTCTGTTTCCGGAGCTGGAGTTGTTACTTTTGCCAAACACATTTCTGCAGCTCCAGAATAAAAACCCAGCTCCGCGGTAGAGCTGCTCTGTGGTGGAGCAGCAGCTCCAAAGCTGGTTTGGCAGAGTTGGAGCTCAGCCAAACACGCCCAGTACGTCCGTGCCACGAGAATGCGGAGATAGATATTCTGCCGAGCTACCTGCACCCCCGTTAGCTACCACAAGGTGGGTAACGTGTAGAGTTGTACTGGATTTTATTAATAAATTTCAGCTCTCATGTTTTGAAAACCAATTAAATTGCTAATCCAAAAAATTGCAACATAAAAATGGGAACCGATTATTATGGTTGTTATCCAAGAAGCCTAGAAAAAACAAATAATGATAATGGATTTTTCTAAAATACTAAAGATTAGAAATTGGAAGGTTGCCTGAGACTAGAACTTAAATGAAAGCTGGATATTCGAGAAAGGATACCAGACATACAAATAAAAAGATATAGATTGAAAGATGGTCTTGTATGGAAATTGTCGAATGGTTCCAAGGTTAATCAAAAGCCTACTAGCCTAGGTCTCGATGTATAACTCGTTGGATTATGCCATCGACATACAACATTTTGATTTTCTACTTAGATTCCTAAATATTAAAATGTTTATTTTCATTAAATGGTCTCTTAATATAAACTTTAACTTTTTTCTAATTATAACTGTATAATTTTAACAAAATATGTCATTTCCCGTTGTAACGTACAGGCATTTTTGCTAGTTATAATGTACAAGGAGAAATCATTAAATAAAAACGCTTATCAAGATTCAAATTTTGTTTACCCGCAAAAAAGATTCAAATTTTGTTATATTTGACCAACAATTTGACTATTATTTTTTATTTTTACAATATAAACTTTATATGATTGGATTCGTAATCAAATATATTCTACCATATTTATAAGTTTATAACTGTAAGTCATATAATATATGATAAAAGATAGTCAAAGTATTATTTAGAAGATCGTTTCATGTTATATATGTTTTATAAAAGTGGAAGGAGGGAGTATATATGAATATGAATCCCTTTATGTTTACAGTTTCCTTGTATTATAGGATGATAGGATCACATCACATTCTATATATACATATCATTGCCTTGTATATATATAACTATATAATATATACCAATTAATCCTAAATGGTTTTGATCTGACATCATCATTCGCAAAGCGAGCGAGATCGTACGTGCGGGCGTCGTCATGTACGGATCCGAGTGCCATATGATGCCTCCCGCGGCGCTGCCCAATGGCTCCAAGGCGGTGACCCTCCTGCTCCGCCTGTGCACGTTCGGGCTGGCGCTCGCCTCGGCGGTCGTCATGGCCACCGCGAGCGACTGCACCTTCTACGACGCCGACGGCGCCGCCGCCGCCACGGTCACCTACAAGAACTACCCGCCCTTCGTGTACGTATGCCTAAGCACCATGCCTGGATCGATCTCATGCCGTCGTCCTAACCTGCGCATGGGTGCACTTGCAGTTATCTGGTTGCGTGCAACATCACCGCGGCGATCCTGGAGATGGCGGCGATCTACCTGCAGCTCGTCAAGGGCGACAACGAGGGGGAGGCGGCGCCCGTGCTTCCCGGGGTCGTCCTGGTCGTCGCCGACGTCGCCGTGCAGGTGCTCCTCTACTCGTCGACGGGCGCGGCGTTCGCGGCGGTGACGGCGTACGGCGCGCAGATCAGGGCCTGCGCCGGCGCCGCCGGGCACTTCTGCGAGCAGGTGCACAGGGCGAAGCTCGTCGGTTTGGGGGCGAGCTTGGCCGCCGGCCTCGCGGCCGTCGCCAAGGACGTCCCGCTGCCGTTCTCCGTGTGGCCCATCACGTCAGAGGACTGAGATTTCCCGCTGCCGTTCCCCGTGTCTCATCATTCTCTGACTTCTAGGCGATTTGTTTCTATAATTTGTTTACTTTTGTGGTTCCTAAACATAGTCGTACTTATAACTCTCCCAAGTATTCTTGTGTTCTATAAATAAATAAAAAATGTCATCCGAATATAATAAGATTATTATCTTGAGCAGAATCGGATACAACGTTTTTATTTGCTTGCTCGCTAAATTGAGCAGAGCTTACATATATTCGCACTTCTAATCTACGATTTTTTTTTTTATAATTTTGTACCGATTAATGGTATGGTTCTTTTATTGAAAACATACAACTGCGCACCCTATCCTTCGATATTAACAGTCATCATGAAATTCTTGTTATCAAAGCATACCTTGGTGTCACTAAAATGTCAACATGGATTTATCATATATTTTTGTTATTTGATATGCTAACCTTAGAATTTAATTTAATTGCTAAAAACATAGATTTTGAGGGCAACCAATGAAACGGGGAGGCTAGTTTACCCCAATGGTATATGTGGAAGAGTTTGCAAGAAAGGTTCGGTGGTATGCTTGAATATAATTCGAAAAAAAAACATTTTGTTCCTTGATATGTTTGTCTCGTTGTCTTTGTAAAAAATGTTGTCTAACTTTGGCCCCTGCATCAACTAAGAATGCATATTACTCCCTCCATTTTACATGTCACATTATTTTCTTCTAAGTCAAACTTGTCAGATTTAATTATGTCTAAAAAATATAATAATAACTATGTATAAAAAATATAATTATGTCAAATTTAGTTATCCACAGATCACTCGTGGGGACATCATAGAAAGTGACATATAATTAATTTCTCCTGAAATCGTGACGTAAATTAATAACTAGCATTGCAATTATATACAAACAGCCGCAGTATATGTAGGCATTGTTATGCAATTTTCAAAAATCTCAGTCGCATCAATGGGGCACCCACGCACCTCAATCTTACACGAGCAAACCTATATATAGATGAAACATAAGAGCAGCCGATCGGCTTTGCCACGTTTGTGCAACTCCGATCCTCAACTAAAAGTTTCAAAAAAATTTGTCAGACTACATATACAAACAAAACAATTCACCGCTTGAAAGTGCACATAATTGCACAAGCATAAAGAGAATCACTGATAAAAAGTTCAAATTCCACAAAACACATGAGCATCATCATGTAATTGTGGATGATGAAGAGGAAGGCACCGATAGAGCAGATCAAGGGCGCAAACACCTGCCACGTCTAATGAAGTATGATAATCTCATCTGCTAATATAAATCTGGCAGATACCGCATTCCATGTAACGTGCGTGGTAGACGCGCACTCACTTTTTTATATTAAAGGGAAATACATACACACATAAGCTGTAACATATATGTCTGCCAACACGCAAACTTATTTAGCACTGCAGATCCACCCCACATAATAAGTTCTGATCTGGTTCACCATGGTATTGGAAAAGATGCTGATATATTAATTGCATGGACGTCATGGGTAGACCTCGATGATTGAGCGAACGCCCAGAACCGGGGTTATTTTGTAGTCCCGGAATCCTGCTTCGAAGAAGATCTTCTTCCACTGGTTCTCGTCTCTCTCAGCGCCGTTGATAGACATGAGGAACAGATCAAATACGACCTGCATCTCTCTCGACTTCTTGCCAGACTGTCCTGCACCAACCACAATATCTAGTATTACCACCTTTCCTCCTTGGTCTCTTGGAGGAATAGCTTCTTTGCAGTTTTTCAATATCTTGACACATTCCTCGTGGCCCCAGTCATGCAAGACCGACTGCAATATAAAAGAAAAAAAATCATATTTATCTTATAAAAAGTTATATTTTAGTTAAGTAGAGATAAGCTAACAAATGAAAAGAAATGTATTTATCTTATTAATATTTATAAGAACTTCAAAAGTGAAAATAGACCCGGACCCAGCCGCCGACTGGTCTCAAACCGCCGATATCAGGTCAGGATTACCTTACTTGCTGTTGGGGTCGCCTAAGCTTAGTGTTTGAAAAGGATAGAAAAACTATATATGGGCTGCTGGTTTGGTTGACTAGGTAAGTTACCTAAGCATTTGTGGGGCCTCTGTAAGCTACCTGTTATTCAGCAGCTTTTGGCCTGTCTAGGCACCTGTCATAGTGGATGTTCGGGTAGACCGAACCGATCGGTTCTTCGGTCTTAAGCAAAATAAGTCACCACAATCAGTTCCTAAAATTTCCGGTGACCGAAATCGAATTCATCGGTTAGTTCGGTTCGGTCTTCGGTTTTGAACAAATTGACCGAGAGAAAATCATCAACGAAATTAACAGGCAAAATTTCAGAAAATTAATCATCAAAATAAAAAAATTACAGATATCATCATCGGACAAGCCCCCTTGCCCATATGCCCGGCTGCCTCGAATCGTGCTGTTGCTCGCGCCCGCCGACCTCGAGCCGCGGCGCTCCCCCACCGGCATAGAATAGCCGCGGTGCTTGCCTGCCAGCCTCGAGCCACACTGCTCTCCCGCAGGCCGCAATTGCGAGCAGAGCTCCGCCTCGGGCGGTCAGGCCCGGGCGCTGTCGCGCGTCCACTGGACGCTTCGCTGCGCCACCGGATTGGAGGAGAAGAAAGCTGGATGGGAGCTAGGGAGGCAGGGTGGGCCGGACTGCTGAAGGGTAGAGACGATAGGGAAGGAGAGATAGACTAGTGGCTTAATGACTAATCCTCGATTACACTAACGAGAGATTAATTAGTTTGTGCTTAAAATAGAGCATGAATTAATACATATTCAAGATAAATACTAATAAGATAACATGGCAAACGACCACATATATACCTTGAGAAATATCATGCTCGCTGGTGGCACAGTCTCGAACATGTTGCCAGCGATATAGTGCACGCCGGTGTCCTTGGGAGCATCTGAAACAACATGGCCAAGGTCTAGGACACTGCATTTCAGATGCGGGAACGCCTTCAAGATGGCATGTGCTGCGGCGCCATGGCCCCCAGCGACGTCGATCAATGAGTCTACCCCGTGGAATAATGCCTCCCCGAGCTCATTGACAACAACGTCCATGATGAGTTCAGTGTCTGAGCTCATCGCGTCGTTGAAGAGCGCGCTGAACGCTGGGTCACTGTCGGCTAGCTCCCAAAGTGTGTGACCGTTCCCCAGCTGGAACAGGCATGGTTGGGGCAGCTCACGCCGGAGCCACCCACCAAGCTCGAGCAAGGAGGAGAAGGCGGACGGTTGGAGTACCAAGGTGCTGAAAGGGACCTGGTTCCGTGAGCCGACAAGGAGACGGGACATCGGTGTGAGCGTGTACAGGAGCTCCTCGCCGCAGATGGCAATGCCCGCCTGCTGGGTGCTGAAGACACCAGTGGCCGTGAGCACACGCATGAGGCGGCTCAAGCAGGGGATCTTGGCCGGAGGGACCATAGCTCTGGTGGCTATTTGGGAGAGGTTGGCGCCGCCTCCATGGTGTTGGATGGTCTCGGCGATGCCGAGGTCTATGGCAGATTTGAGGGCCATGGACTTGACATAGGCAAATGTGGTTTGCCAGAGGTCAAGCTGAGCGTCATGCAAGGCCTGGCTTGCGAGAGCCATGGTGTTCTGTGCTACCGCTAGCTGCCGTTCTCTATTGTGGTGGGTGATCTCATCTGTAGGTAGCGCCTCTTTATATAGATGTTGTCCAAAGATTACTTCATCAGCCCAGACTACCAATCTATATCTATCTATACTATAAAGATCTAAAACAATTGAAATTTTTTCTCACCCAATTCAGACACATCATACCGCTCATGCTGGACCCACCTGTAAGGGCACAGGGAGGTGGAAGGAGGTAGAGACCCACAAAAATTGCATATTGGGGGATGTTTCTGCCAAAACTACATTTTTTTTTGTCACCGTGTGCTCCCACATAGCCCTTTTCTTCGCACGTGAAAACTTCGGCCCCCTTTCCTTCCCCCATCCAGCGGAGCGGAGCTCCACCACGACCCGCGAGTGCCGCTCGGGCGCAGCGGTGGAGCTCGCCTGCGGGGACGCGCCGCAGCTCCAGCACCGCTGCGGGGGCCGGCGGGGCAGCCATGCGCGGCTGCAAATTAAAGGGGTCACGCGTGGCCAAGGCAGCTACCCCCGTGGGGCTGCGTCGCGGCTCCAGCACCGCCGCGGGGGCCGGCGGGGCAGCCATGCGTGGTGGCAAAGGGAGCACGCGTGGCCGAGGCAGCTCTCTCCCGCAGGGCCGAGCCAGGCGCGGTGGCGGATGGGGTCACGCGTGGCCGGAGCAGCTCCCCCGCGGGGCGGTGGCGCCTAGGATGAACTTGAATGTGGTTCAGGAAGCGACAAGAGCAGTCCTTGCAATCGTTCAAAAAAAAAGCAGTCCTCGAGGTTGTCTACAGGCCTCAATTATCAAAGATATCACATCGCTGCTGCAGTGGTCAAGGGTATCACTGAGCTCGGGTTCATATTGGTGCCTTACTGTCCCATTGCACAAAGAGGTTGATAGCAATGTATACTCTAGGCTTATTTATCTGACATAGGAGAACATCGAGGACACCCAGTTGGCTGCATTCATGGAAAAAAGAGGTTGATAGCAATGTATACTCTAAGCTTATTTATCTGACATAGGAGAACATCAAGGACACCCAGTTAGCTGCATTCATGGAAAAAATGTTTGATGCCAAGGTTATCAAATTGGTATTCGGGGGATAACCAAAAGGGCCTAATGAACATTTACCTTGACATTTTTGACCATGAGGTGTTTAGGAGTTGCTTCAAACAAGAACCTTGTTCAGAGGCAACAAATGTTTCAGAGGACCATGGGTCAAATTTGGGTCGCTGGTTAATTTTATTAACATGTAATTTCATGCTCAAGTGATCAATCTAAAATTTTCTTTGCTCATCCACGTTAAAAGCTAATTATGTTTTTCAAAACACGTGCGTGTCGCACGTGCGTCTATGCTAGTAATGATAAAAAATCTTCCAAAAATTATTAGCTAATTTCTACTTTTTATAATTTTTTAAAAAAACTTTTAGGGGCAGTCCCAATCAGCTTATAGCGCAGCAGACCCCACTTTTGTGGAAAAAAAAAGATGGTTCAAAAAAGCTGACGCACATGCTGGCCCACAACAGAACTCGTCAGGCCCACAACAGGAACTTGCGCTGGACCTTCCAAAAGTTCAGCTCTCACGCCTGGTTTAGTTGCGCCGACAAAATCTTTGAAATGAAAATTTTTCACATTTAAAATATTAAATATAGATTAATTATAAAACTAATTACAGAATTTGTCTGTAAATTATGACACGAATTTATTAAAACTAACTAATCCGCCATTAGCACATGGTTACGGTAGCAATTACTGTAGCACTTTGGTGTCTAATTAGGCTCATTAGATTCGTCTCGTAATTTACAAGTAAACTATGCAATTAGTTTTTTTATTTCATCTGGATTTAATGCTCCATACATGTAAAATTCTCATTCAATGTTATAGTTTTGCAATTTTGAATTTTGCAATTAAACAAGACTTCGGGCTCACGTTTTATAATTGGTTTGCTCTCGGTGGATGTGCTCCAATCCGAACGCTGAACTCGTCAAGGCGCATAGGACAGTTTGTGTCCCTATTGAAAGAGATGTCTGGCCTGTGACTACCTCAACGCTAGGAGATATGCATGCTCTCCTCCATCCACAACGAAGAGTTTTTCCTTGAAAAAATAGTGACAGAACGATAATATTACATCGCTGATGTGATGTTTCGGGGGGAACCTAATTGGTCATGTGTGCCGAGGAAAACGTGGTGGCAGCTGACAAGCTGATGAGCTCAGGCAGAGAAGATACGAAGGAGCAGTGGGACCGGACTAGTGGTAGGATCGGACAAGTATCTTGTTTAGCCCCAGCCACACTTTCCGTGGTAGGATCGGACAGACTAACTACAGTATGCAGTGGTCTATTTGTTAGGCAGGCGACTTGAATATAGATTCTTTGACTCAGGTGATCAGAACTTACAAGTATCTGACGTGATTAGGCGGGGACAGGATTTGAACATGCTGTCTTTAAGCTTGATGAGTCGACCAATTCCTCTACCCCGCTTATTCCCCTGATCTTTCTTTCCCTCTTCCCACCGGGGTTAAGTATAGCTTTACGAAACTAGAATATGAGTAAATATAGAAATAGAATAATAAGAATATCATATAGCCGTGTATTAGTAAGGATAGGTTTTGGTGAGTAGTAGTTCTTGGCATTAGAGCATCTCCAAGAGTTCCCTATCCCTCTTCCCCATTTTTGTTTTTTAGAAAAAAAGGAAAAAACCTCTCTCTCCAATAGTTTCCTATTCTAATTTTCATCTCCTAACAATTGACATATTGTTCATCTTTGTACGTAAAAATACGCACTGCTCCGTGACTCCCGATCGGCTTTTTGCGGGCGATTTTTCATCGCCGCCTCTTCTCCCGCCCTTCTTCGCGCCGCGCGGGGACATCCTTCACGCCATCGCCGTCGAGAAAAGCAGGCCGCTGTGATGTGCTGCACTGCTGCGCCTGGCGGAGGGCCTGCGCCCTGCATGCTGCACCGCCGCGCCTGGCGGGAGGGCCTGCCGCCCTGCCCTGGCGCCCAGGCGGACGGAGGCATAACGCCTGCCGCATCTGCCGCCCTGCACCGCCTCTTGGTGGCCATGCTGTCTTTTGCCTTGGCCGGCCGCCGGCCGCCTGCCGCCCTGCAACCGTGGTCGGCAACTCGGCATGCTGTGCCTTTTGCCTTGGCCGGCCTGCTCTGTCCTTGGTCAATTGAGATGAAAATTATTTCCGCTATTGGACCTGCTGTGGTTGAAAGATAGCAGCGAATCCTTTTGACTAGTTTCTAAGAGGGGCGGCGGCAGGTGGTAGCGCCATGGGCGGCGGACAGCAGGTTGCAGGCGGCGGCGCGCGGAAAAACGACGATAGGATTCGCGGGAGCACGATTGGCGTCACAATTTCTCCTTTTTAGAGTAAAAATAGAGAATTATTGGAGATATTTTTTTTTGTCTCCCCGTACCTATTTGGAGAGTTAGCAAACAACAAGTTTGGGAAAAAAATATGGAGAACTCTTGAAGATGCTCAGTAAGCTAGCTTCACTAGACTATCTATGACATATCACATAAAAAAAATCTTACCATTAGAAGTATAAAATAAAATCTATTTATAAATATTTTTTGACAGATGAGTGCTAATTCGCGAGATGAATGTAATGAGTCTAATTAATTCATGATTTGCTACAGTAATGCTATAGTAACCATTCACTAATTATAGATTAATATACCTCATTAGATTTGTCTCACAGTTTAGCCCCAGGGTTCTGCAATTAGTTTTGTAATTAAGCTTCATTTAATATTTTTAAATACTATTTTTTTATGTGACATGGTCTAAAGTTTAGCCCCTGAAATCAAACAACCCCTCAGGCAAGCGATGCGGGCCAATCACACGAATGGACGTGGGCAAATTAAATTGCAGGAATAATCAGGGGTCAGAGCGAGGTGAGATGATCACTATACCACAGCCATAATATAGCGACCACATTATGGTTGCTATAAGTTGTTTTAGCGACCAATCATCAGTCGGCATGGAGTTATGCCGACTCTAACTATTTGTCGGTAAAAGTGGCGTCGGGATAAGTTTTTACCGACCAACAAGATTTTACCAACCAACTGTCCGACATTATAGGAAGATAATACCGACTGATGGTTCAACGCCATTCAAGTGGACAAAAATAAAAAGAATACACCTGATTAAACCATATTAATCCTACAAACATTCATCATGACGTTGATTCAATTATACACAGTGCAAGCTCAAAATATCACATTAAACATGATCACACTAGATACTATATATACAACACACTAGCTACAAACTGCAAGACAAATTATACATAAACTCTAAAGTAGCAATATATTCTTGTGAGAACCAAACTTGTACTCCATCTTTTGATGATATGGATATCCAAAGTATGTGTCCTTCCTGAAATGTAGGAAAACTGCAATCTCTTAGTTCTTAACTTCAGATTGTTTTACAACAGAAAACCTACAACAATATTTAGATATGCTATTACATTGCAACACATCTTTCAGACATTTAAACACAATGGTACAAAGCTAATTAATATCCGAATAAAATTATGTGTGACCGGTGTCCAATACCTTTGATGAAGATGGTGGGGATACGTTCGAACACAAATTCAGAATAGTTAAATGTGTCTTGTATCAAATCTGTAGCAGAAATACTAAACTAACTGAGCTCATTCCATAATTTATTAGTTCCACCACGTTGTTAAAAGGAGTATTCTATTTTTTAACTGATGCAATGTAAGGTAGGCATACAGTAGTTGATGAATTGTTTCATCTCTAGTCTACAGTCACAAAAATAGATATACCGACTGATAATTAGTCGGGAAAACATGAAGTACCGACTAATGATCCAACGAGATATTATACCGACTGATGGTTCGACGTTGATTATCTACTTATACCGACAGATGTCTGACGCTAATATGTGGTTGTGGTATAGTGGATGTAATAGCAGGGCTCGGTGAGCGAAGAGCTCGAGTGGGTCATAATTAAGACACTGTGTAAGAAAGCATCAAAGGAGACACACCCTTAGGAAGACGCGGGTCTATGAAGCGTCTCCTATGACACCAAGGAGTTGAAACGAAGAGTGTCCTATGATTGCGCTTCTATTGCAAAAGGACCATCCGTGTCTCCTATGTACACACGTAGGAGACGCGTACAGACAAGCCATGTCTCCAGTCCTAAAGCAGACGCGTATACAAAATCTGCGTCTCCTTTTGGTATTGTTATAGGAAACGCATTTCTGGAAGCTGCATCTTGTACGACAATCCGCGTCTCCTATATCTCCTACAATAGGAGACGTGGGTTGGTTAACCGTGTCTCCTTTATGGCGCAACCCAAAGGCGTCGCGGCTAGGAAATCCACGTCTCCTTTCATTTAGTTGAGAGGAGACGTAACTTTATGTTGCGCGTCTCATATAGCCTTGCCTTTGGACACGTACTCCTCCACCGTGTTGTCCCCAATCACTATACTTCAGCCACTCTCTCACGTATGCCGCCGCTTGCCCGCGGCCCTCGCTCCACCACATGTACTATAAGCCACCGCTCGCCGGCAGGCAGCATACACCAACACCGCCGCGCGCCCTCACCGGCATACAGTACCCGCTGCGTGCGTGTTGCCGACCGGCTACCACACGCGCCCGCCCCTCAGGAAAGCCTTAGGTACTAGGTATTTCACCCGGTACTGAAGAAAGCCTTAAGTACCGGGTGTTTTACCCGGTGACAAAGACGAGGCTTTTGGTCTCGAGTTTCGTAGTACCAGTTGCAAAATAGCTACATAAGGCTCTATCCAACCGGTGCCCATATAGCGTGTTTTCAAGTATTGTCAATTTATACATGGTCTCGAATGGAACCTCTGATTTTATCTACCACCCCAAGCACACGCACATGAAACATTCATAAAATACATTCATTGCTACGGGAAAGCACTTTTCTAGTATAAGTTGAATATTACTATATTCAACTTATACTAGAAAAGTGTTTTTTGTTTTTTGTTTTTGAGATTACACAGTACAACTAAGACACTCACAACGCACGCATACTCACACCCCTATGAACACACGTACACAAACCCTACCCATATTAGCATCTTTGAAGACTGAGCCGGCAAATCCTCGAGATTGACAAAGTC
Organism: Panicum virgatum; assembly: GCF_016808335.1. Taxonomy (NCBI): domain Eukaryota; kingdom Viridiplantae; phylum Streptophyta; class Magnoliopsida; order Poales; family Poaceae; genus Panicum; species Panicum virgatum. The sequence continues at coordinate 34,526,832 of NC_053143.1, read as the reverse complement.
ACCACATGCACCTCGCTGTCGACGGGAACATCGCCTACCACTAAATGCACGACACCGTTACATCCCAAAATATTCGCTCCCATAGGGAGTCGAACCCAGGACCTCAGGTGCTACTGAGGCTCTTGTAACTATTAGGCTACAGGTCCTTTCGCAAAGTGTTTCTTTCGTTCCAAGTCAAACTTGTCAAATTTTAATTAAGTGTATATAACATCTATACTGGGTGAGTATTTATGAAGTCAGGAATATATCCATCAACTAAACAACTTTTTATAGAGCATCCCAACCTCTCATCCAAATGAGCGCAAATGGGACTCTGTACTGTTAGATTGCATTAAACACGAACCAAACAACGTACCATAAAAGTATCTTGGATATACGACTTTTCAGATATGAATTTCATATGTAAAAATGCTTTGCATTCTTCAAGTTCTTATATATACTAGCTCAGATCAAGTTTATGCAGAAATATTCATAGATCACTCATGGACATTATAGAAAGTGACAAATGTGACTTAGAAATAACTAGCATTTGCAATGATATACAAACAGCTGCAGTATATGTAGGCACTGTGATGCAATTTTCCAAAAATCGCAGTCGCAGCAATGGGGCACATACCAACATAACACACCTCTCAGTCTTATCTATACTATAAAGATTCAAAACAATTGAAAACCTTTTTCATTTAAATTGGGCCCACCATACCCCTCACACTGGACCCATCTGTCGGGGTTGAGGGAGGTGGGAGGGATGGAGACGCATAAAAACCGCGAGTTAGGGAATGTTTCTACCCCCCCCCCCCCAAACCAATTGTTTTTCTCACCGTCTCCCGACATACCCGCCCAAAACAATTTCTTTTTTCTGCCCGTTCGGTTACCCGCCGGCCGTAACCGATCCGGCGTAGCTGTGTCTCGGATCCCCTCAAACCAATCTTTCACGCTCCTCCTCTCTCCGTCCCATCACCTGCACCTCGTCCTTGCCACCAGGCCTGAATCACGTGGACCTTCCTCCTCTATGGTCCGCGACACCCTGCTTTGCTTTGTTTTGCTTCGTTTCCCTCGACAGTCCTTGGAGGGGTTGTAACGGACTGACAGTGGAGGGACGTATGCCCATCAATGGACCAGAACCAATGGATGGCGGCGAGGGGCTCTGGTGGAGAGCAGCACGCAGCGCAGCGCCGCGGCCACGGTGGATGGCAGCATGTTTGGACTCGGCGGAGGGCGGCGTGGGCAAGGACACCGGTTCTACTGCGGTCTCGTCCTTGTGGGAACACCTCTGCTTGCAGATTGCCGTGGCCCCACTACAAACCCCACAATCACCTCGTGAACACCGTATGCATACGGTCAGTCACATTCTCTTGCAACGCCAAAGAAACATTTAGTTTAGCATTGCTTGTTTGTGCAGTACCCCATTCTCTAATGCACCACAGGTGTTTGCGTTTTTGTCAACACCATCATTCACTTTTTGTTATCTTTTTGAAGGCCAAGTTATTAATAATCACTGTAATATTTCTTATTCCAAGCTTGTTCCATTTGTCTTCTGGTATTATAAGTTGAAAGTAGGTTAATGACTTGCAGAATGAGAACTCTATTCAGTATGTTGAACATGCTGCTACTCACACAAGTTTTGGCATGCTTGTTCTGCTAATCGTGAATTAGTTGCATATATACTGTTTGTTGTGACAGTGTGCAGCGCGTGAGGACTTTTTGTTCATTGGGATTTGGAAAGCTCCAAGTCTCGATAGTAGAAATCTTGAACAGCACCATGGAAAAAAAGGTGTCACTTGTTTCATGTAATATGAACCAGGTTTGAATTGTTGGTGTGTTCTACATTTTTTTTGCCATGTGATCGACACTTCTATTTAAGTTTGCTATAGATCCTTCTCCACCGGATAGACCCACAGAAACTGCAAGTTAGGAGATATTTCTGCGAAAAAAAAATTGTTTTTGTCACGGTGCGATTTCTATCCAGCCGCCCACCGTACCCTCTCGGGGAGGCACCGTCAAGATGTGCTGCCGCGTCTACGGAGGCACCGCACTCATCATCGAGCTCCGCTCTGAGCTATCCTCGGTGAACGCACTCATGCTTTGTCACGCGCAAGTGCTTCCTCTACGCCGGCTCCTCCGACGGCTACGTGAAAGTGTGGGAGGAGGCCACGGTTGGCGTGGTCAGCGCACACAGTGTACCTCATGGGCCGCCGCCACAAAAGCTCCCGTTGAAATCTGTAACTTTTCACTACATTCTTGTGTCTTGGCTGATTCATAGAAACTCCCTAGAACTATTAGAAGCTTTCAGTCTAGCGAGTCAAGAACCAGATTGATCAAGACACCCATTAAATTAGGAAAGGAAATAACATTATTTAAATTCTAAATTAATATATGTTTTTAGTAGGCCGTGTGGCATGTGCGTGCCGCACGTGCGCCTTTGCTAGTACAAGAGAAAAAAACATATATAGATGGACCAAACAGAACGTACACATAAAAACAAAACATCGCTGCAGTAAGAGCAACCGAGCAGCTTTACCACGTTGGTGCAACTCCACAACTAAAAGTTTGACAAAATTTCATCAGACAACATATACAAAGAAACCAATCACTGTTAAAAAATGTACACAATTGCACACAAGCATAAAGCCAATCACTGATAAAAAATGCACAAATTCCACAAAAAAGTATGAGCATCATCTAATTGCGGGTGATGAAGAGGAAGGTACCCAGAAAGCAAAGTCAAGGCTGAGCCTAGCTAAATCTCTCTCTATATTCCTATTTAGCTATCCATTTAGTCAAGATTCTTTCTCTATATTTGCCTACGCTCCAAAAGACTAGCCAAATCAAAATCTTCATATACTTCTAAAACACTATTAACATATTTACCTTTTTTTTTGCTTTATCCAAATCCTAGTGGTTCTTCCTCCATGCTCTGGCTCACCGACGCCGGGGGTAGGGGGGGGGGGAGAAAGCTAGCCAAACTACGCCTCTAGTACCATCATCCGCTCCTGCTCCTCGGCGACTAGTAGAGCTGGGACTTGGGCCATGCCGGCCCGGCCCGACGCTCATGTGCCTCGTGCTGTGTCGGGCCTAGATTTCTCGGCACGGTCGGCACATCATGCCATGCCATACTGGCACCACAAGTCTATTATCAAGCCCAAGCACGGCCCACGGCACGCTGGCACGTCTTCGTGCCATGCCGGCCCAAGCACGGCCCTCCGAATACTTACAATTGGATTTACATGCATCAATGTAGAAATATTACAATTGCAATTAGGAAGCACATAAACTATCACTGGTAGAAAAATTACGTGATTATCTTGAATGAATAATATTTTCTTCCATGATTACTGTTAATTATAAAGGAAGATTAACTGACATAGTAGAACAATGGGCTACGTACTGGCTGATGGGTTGTTTTCGTGCCGTGGCGGCCCGAGCACAGCCCAAAATGCGGGTCGTGCCATATAGCCCGTCGTGCCGAGAACCTAGGCACCCTCGTGTTCGTGCTGCAGCCCACCCAAAAATGGCACGGCCCAAGTCCCAGCTCTAGTGACCAGCTCTGCTTCCACCTCCAGCCCAGCCCAGAGGTTACGCCGCCACCACCTCAGGTTAAGAAATATTCAGCCTTAACTCAGTGCAAACAGCAAACTTCAGAGCACTTTTTGACCATGATAGAGGCAAAATTCAAGGGTATGATTGAAACAAAAAATTGCAAGCAAATGTCAGGCTTACGACTTTTATGTTGGATGCTTTTGACATTTATATGTGAATTTGGGAGGAAAGGGAGCTAGAACATGCTGGTTTTGAAGGAACTCGAGGCAATTCAGAGATGAACAGTAGATTGTTGTTCTTATCTTCTTCCTCAAACAATAACAAGCAAGATTCATAGCACCCACGTGCCGGCAAGAGGGACGAACAACATGGGGAGTGCAAGCATATCACACCCTGTTTCGAAAAGAAGACCAGATGTACCTCATATGTGTGTTAGGATCATGTTTCACACAAATGGAAGACGTCATAAGTGAATATATCAAAGACAATGTTCAACAATGTAAACAAAATAGAAAATAATTACTTTATTACACACTCCGATAAATAGACACGAAGGTCTTTAAATGTTTCACCGAATATCCTAAATGAGATCTTCAACAAAGCTTCATCAACTCACACAGGAACTTTGACTGGTGAACGCTCCTAGAACTCCTCAAAGTCACTGAAGTACTCCACTTCATTGTTCTCTTCTGAACAACAATTAGGCTAGGGTGAGTACTCTTATGGTTGGTACTCAGCAAAGGGGAAAAATGCAAGGCCATCAAGGAAAGGCTAAGGTTTATTGCAGTTAGCATTTTAGTTGGTCAAATTTTATTAGCAAGCGCCTATTATCTAGGTATAAGTGTATACCAACCCACTTAAGCATAAGCATAAAGGATCCAACATTTCAAAACCAAGAACCACAAGTTAATAATTCTTCAAGTTCAATTATCATGTGAGGGTCCAAGCCATTCATGACCGCGAGCACGGCTGTTATAACAGTTTTACACTTTGTAGAGGTTGTACACTTTCACCACAACTCATGTTTCCCTGAGTCTCCTAGATTTGCAAGGCCCTTAAACACTTCCTTTGGTGAGTGGCGAGGGGTCCACTACGAAGCCTTTACAAAGACATGCAGAAAACTAGGTAGCACGCTAGAGTTTCAGTAGCGGTGCGGACCATAACCCTCTCTCATTGTCTGTACCTTAGCAAAGGCTACTACCCTAAGAGGACCGGGATATACCCCATCACCGACCCCCTCCTTGCCCTTTTGGTAAGGCTACCAGTTAACTACACACCTAATTAATCGGCTAAGGTCAGAGCCATGTGACAATGTGGTTGTACGGTTTTCTTGGGTGGTTATCCATGTTCCATTTAAACAAAGTAATCTTGTCCAAAAACCATGATATAATAGTAAATAAAGTCATGTTTAACATTTTTCAAAGATTTATAACATAACCATCCCAAGGTAAAGCAACTAAGCATTTCTATCCAACAATATATTAAATACGGTGTTCCAAGGCTTAGGTAAAAAGACTAGGTAAAGTCCTTAATAAGATTCCCATCATTTTCATGCATATAACAATAAAGTGTATCATCATACTATTATTGGGATCAAAATGGAACATGTAGAGGGCGAAAATCCACTAGCCTTCCTCGGCTAATTGCTGAAACTCATCCTCGTAAGCTTGATCTTGTTCTCCCTCGAACGGCACGTCGTCTATACAAACACACAAGCAAAGTAAACAAAACAAAAAAATAAGAAATAGTATAAAAATAGTACTGGAAAAGTTGGTAAAGATGTAGAGCACGATGCAAGGATCGCATGAGTGCAAGACTAGCTGAAAACGGAGTTAAAATGTGAAAGATATGGCTAGAACAAGGTTCCAGGGACTTGTTTGCGACAGGTTTGAACTTCCAAAGGCTAGCTAAGAAGAAACTAGGGGCTAACACCTAATTAAACCCTATACACAAGGGCTAGCATACAAAAACAGGGTCCAGGGATGGTGGGCACAAAAACCAGAAAGGTCAGGGGCCTAAACAAAAGAAAAAGGACCTATACCTAATTACTTTTGAACTGGACAGGACTGCAAGTTGATTTCTATAAATCTTAGGGGCTCTTTTGAAAAAGTGCTAGGGATGGCTCTAGTTGACCGGTATTGACCCGATTTTAGACGGATCTGTTCCGTTGGATCTTGATCCAATGGCTAAAGACTGCTTAAGGCGGCTCGGCTCAGCTCGGCGCGGGGCGACGGCTCGGCTGCAGGCGGGGACACCACTTGGCGGGCATGTCTCACGCAGGACGGGTGGCTCTGCGGCTCGAGCAGGGCGGCGTTGGCGCCGGCGTGCGGTGGTGCATGGCGGCGACACCGCCAGAGTTCACCGAAACGGTGCTCCGGGGCTCGGTCCGGGCTGGGTTTTGGCTGGGGAGGTAGAAGGGGCGTCAGCGAACACAATGAGGGCTTCGGTGCGACATTTTGGAACGGCGGAGGAGCTTCTCAATGGTGAGGGGCTACGGCGTCATCGGTGATGGTCGAACCTAACCATCCAGAGCTCGGCCTCGCGCGTGGGGAAGTCGAGGAGGACTAGAGGGCGACGGCGCGTGCGATGGAGGGTCTTGGGGGCAACAACGACACTGGGTGAAGCCGTCGGCGGTGAGGGGCGGCCATGGCAAGCCGGTGAGCAATTGCTGTGGCACCAGCGTGAGAAGGAGGGTGAGAAGGAGGGGAAGGAGTTGGTGACTGTTGACGGTCACTAACGACCCATTTTGACCATCAACTCCTGCACAAAATTCAAACATAATGTGGAATACATGCTAGGATAGCTTTATTTACTAACGAATTTCACAGATGGTGTTTGAGAATGCGTGCAGGTGATTTTAAGCAAAAATTGCAGCAAAACGGTGTGGCATGATCCAAGACATGATGTTTCGGCGAATCAGGACGCGACACATGTCAAAACATGGATTGGAGGGCCCACCAAAGCAAGAAACCGACTTGACAAAAGCCAAGACACAAGCCAATGACAAGTGGGCCCAGAGAATAGTCCACAGGACGAAAAGGAAAGGTCAGTGGGCCCACTGGGTGGTCGGCCGACCAACCCATGGGCCCCACCACCTTTAGGTTCCACATGGAGACTCCTCATTTGATGATGAAGTTGGTTCTTGGAGGTACACCTGCAGATGGAGCTCCCCTTGGCCGTGGCTCCCTCTTATAAATACAAAGGAGGGGGGCGGAGAAATACACACACCACAAACCTCACCTCCACCCTCTCTTCATTGGAGCTTGGAGATCTTCATCCTACATGCTTTAGGCAGCCTAGGGGTGTAGAAGATTAGGAGGAGAGTGAGGAGGAGTCGGGGGAAGTAACGGGTTTGTCGTCACTTTTCTCAGCTTGTACCTCGACGGATGCTTAGTCAGTTGTAAGTGTTCGAGACTTTCTTATTTAGAATTAGAGTTTAGTTGCAAGTTATTTCTTCTGCCTTATATTGAATTGAGTGTATGTTTAGGGTAGCATATGATCCTAGCTTAAGATTCTGGATAGAGAAGGATAATCTTTGCCAGGGTTAGGATCAGTACGGTAGAACGTAGACGTGGTGTCTAGGCTAGACTTTACCACTTAATTGTCTTATACTCCCACGGATTGAGATGTAGCCGGCAGGTGGTGACAGCCTTGTTCGAGCCCTAGTAGCCCTCCACGTTCAGATATCGGATAGAGCATTATTACTGGAGCTACTGGCTTGTATAAGCCAGTTGAAACTGGCTGCTCAAAGTATAAGGCGAGGGATCTCTTCTTCTAAACATAGATTTTAAATCTTAGGCGGGGACAGGATTCGAACCTGCAGTCTTTAAGCTTGATGAGTCGACCAATTCCTCTACCCCGCTTATTCCCCTGATCTTTCTTTCCCACTTCCCACCGGGGTTAAGTATAGCTTTACGAAACTAGAATATGAGTAAATATAGAAATAGAATAATAAGAATATCATATAGCCGTGTATTAGTAAGGATGGGTTTTGGTGAGCAGTAGTTCTTGGCATTAGAGCATCTCCGAGAGTTCTCTATCCCTCTTCCCCATTTTTGTTTTTTTAGAAAAAAAAGGAAAAAAAACCTCTCTCTCCAATAGTTTTCTATTCTAATTTTTCATCTCCTAACAAATTGATATATTGTTCATCTTTGTGCGTAAAAATACGCACTGCTCCGTGACTCCCGATCGGCTTTTTGCGGGCGATTTTTCATCGCCGCCTCTTCTCCCGCCCTTCTTCGCGCCGCGCGGGGGCATCCTTCACGCCATCGCCGTCGAGAAAAGCAGGCCGCTGTGCTATGCTGCACAGGGCTGTGCCGGCATAAAGCGGGGCCTTGTGCGGAAAATATGACTTCAAGTAATTTTTATATCATGTCGCATGACTTCCCAGGTGCTGCCCCCTGGTTGTCGCATGACGTCATGATATTGTCTGCCGCCTATTGTCGTCGCTTACCTTTGTTGCCGTTTTGTCGGATTTGAGCGCGAGTTGTGATTGTGTGAAGGTGAATCGCCAACTGCCAAGACTCTTGAGGGCAATAGAGCAAGCTAGTAGGTCTTTTGGCCAGGGGCGCATGTTCAACGTCTGTCACTTATATTTGGATCGGCTAAGAGCAACTCCAGCAACAGTCCTTAAATCAAATCCTCTAAACACTAAATGGGTCTGCCTCTATTTTTTAGAGGCCTCTAAATTTAGTCCAACTTCATCAATAGCTCTCAGTTTTAACTTAGGATAGAGGGCTCCGTAGAGCCCACTAGGAATGAAGAAAAATGAAATTTGGAGGCCTCCCTGAAATAAAGGGTATAGTAGATAGTCTGCTAGAGTATATTTTTTAGTTTCATACTCTAAACTTGAGATAGGAGTCTGCTTAAAAGATCTACTGAAATTGTTTTTAGAAACAAGAAAGAATCTAACTAATAATTGTTGGGTTAATGAGATGAAGTGTGATGGGTTGCGGATAAATTTTGGGACCCCAGAAAATGGAGGCCCTGTGCGGCCGCACGGGCCGCACCCCCCTTCCGCCCGGGCCTGGTGCTGCGCCTGGCGGAGGGCCTGCGCCCTGCATGCTGCACCGCCGCGCCTGGCGGGAGGGCCTGCCGCCCTGCCTTGCCCTGGCGCCCAGGCGGACGGAGGCATAACGCCTGCCGCATCTGCCGCCCTGCACCGCCTCTTGGTGGCCATGCTGTCTTTTGCCTTGGCCGGCCGCCGGCCGCCTGCCGCCCTGCAACCGTGGTCGGCATGCTGTGCCTTTTGCCTTGGCCGGCCTGCTCTGTCCTTGGTCAATTGAGATGAAAATTATTTCCGCTATTGGACCTGCTGTGGTTGAAAGATAGCAGCGAATCCTTTGACTAGTTTCTAAGAGGGGCGGCGGCAGGTGGTAGCGCCATGGGCGGCGGACAGCAGGCTGCAGGCGGCGGCGCGCGGAAAAACGACGATAGGATTTGCGGGAGCACGATTGGCGTCACAATTTCTCCTTTTTAGAGTAAAAATAGAGAACTATTGGAGATAATTTTTTTTTGTCTCCCCATACCTATTTGAAGAGTTACCAAACAACAAGTTTGGGAAAAAAATATGGAGAACTCTTGAAGATGCTCAGTAGCTTCACTAGACTATCTATGACATATCACATAATTTTTTTTTACCATTAGTAGTATCAAATAAAATCTATTTATAAATATTTTTTGACAGATGAGTGCTAATTCGCGAGATGAATGTAATGAGTCTAATTAATTCATGATTTGCTACAGTAATGCTATAGTAACCATTCACTAATTATAGATTAATATACCTCATTAGATTTGTCTCGCAGTTTAGCCCCAGGGTTCTGCAATTAGTTTTGTAATTAAGCTTCATTTAATATTTTTAAATACTAATTTTTTTACGTGACATGGTCTAAAATTTAGCCCCTGAAATCAAACAACCCCTCAGGCAAGCGATGCGGGCCAATCACACGAATGGACGTGGGCAAATTAAACTGCAGGAATAATCAGGGGTAAGAGCGAGGTGAGATGATCACTATACCACAACCATAATATAGCGACCACATTATGGTCGCTATAAGTTGTTTTAGCGACCAATCATCAGTCGGCATGGAGTTATGCCGACTCTAACTATTTGTCGGTAAAAGTGGCGTCGGGATAAGTTTTTGCCGACCAATAAGGTTTTACCAACCAACTGTCCGACACTATAGGAAGATAATACCGACTGATGGTTCAACGCCATTCAAGTGGACAAAAATAAAAAAAATACACCTGATTAAACCATATTAATCCTACAAACATTCATCATGACGTTGATTCATTTATACACAGTGCAAGCTCAAAATATCACATTAAACATGATCACACTAGATACTATATATACAACACACTAGTTACAAACTGCAAGACAAATTATACATAAACTCTAAAGTAGCAATATATTCTTGTGAGAACCAAACTTGTACTCCGTCTTTTGATGATATGGATATCCAAAGTATGTGTCCTTCCTGAAATGTAGGAAAAGTGCAATCTCTTAGTTCTTAACTTCAGATTGTTTTACAACAGAAAACCTACAACAATATTTAGATATGCTATTACATTGCAGCACATCTTTCAGACATTTAAACACAACGGTACAAAGCTAATTAATATCCGAATAAAATTATGTGTGACCGGTGTCCAATAGCTTTGATGAAGATGGTGGGGATATGTTCGAACACAAATTCAGAATAGTTAAATGTGTCTTGTATCAAATCTGTAGCAGAAATACTAAACTAACTGAGCTCATTCCATAATTTATTAGTTCCACCACGTTATTAAAAGGAGTATTCTATTTTTTTAACTGAGGCAATGTAAGGTAGGCATACAGTAGTTGATGAATTGTTTCATCTCTAGTCTACAGTCACAAAATAGATATACCGACCGATAATTAGTCGGGGAAACATGAAATACCGACTAATGATCCGACGAGATATTATACCGACTTATGGTTCGACGTTGATTATCTACTTATACCGACAGATGTCTAACACTAATATGTGGTTGTGGTATAGTGGATGTAATAGCAGGGCACGGGTGAGCGAAGAGCTCGAGTGGGTCATAATTAAGACACTGTGTAAGAAAGCATCAAAGGAGACACACCCTTAGGAAGACGCGGGTCTATGAAGCGTCTCCTATGACACAAAGGAGTTGAAACGAAGAGTGTCCTATGATTGCGCTTCTATTGCCAAAGGACCATCCGTGTCTCCTATGTACACACGTAGGAGACGCGTACAGACAAGCCACGTCTCCAGTCCTAAAGCAGATGGGTATACAAAATCTGCGTCTCCTTTTGGTATTGTTATAGGAGACACATTTCTGGAAGCTGCATCTTGTACGACAATCTGCGTCTCCTATACCTCCTACAATAGGAGACGTGGGTTGGTTAACCGTGTCTCCTTTATGGCGCACCACGTCTCCTTTCATTTAGTTGAGAGGATACGCAACTATATGTTGCGCGTCTCATATAGCCTTGCCTTTGGACACGTACTCCTCCACCGTGTTGTCCCCAATCACTTTATACTTCAGCCACTCTCTCACGTATGCCGCCGCTTGCCCGCGGCCCTCGCTCCACCACATGTACTATAAGCCACCGCTCGCCGGCAGGCAGCATACACCAACACCGCCGCGCGCCCTCACCGGCATACAGTACCCGCTGCGTGCGTGTTGCCAACCGGCCACCACACGCGCCCGCCCCTCAGGAAAGCCTTAGGTACTAGGTGTTTCACCCAGTACCGAAGAAAGCCTTAAGTACCGGGTGTTTTACCCGGTGACAAAGACCGAGGCTTTTGGTCTCGAGTTTCGTAGTACCAGTTGCAAAATAGCTACATAAGGCTCTATCCAACCGGTGCCCATATAGCGTGTTTTCAAGTATTGTCAATTTATACATGGTCTCGAATGGAACCTCTGATTTTATCTACCGCCCCAAGCACACGCACATGAAACATTCATTGCTACGGGAAAGCACTTTTCTAGTATAAGTTGAATATTACTATATTCAACTTATACTAGAAAATTGTTTTTTATTTTTTGTTTTTGAGATTACACAGTACAACTAAGACACTCACAACGCACGCATACTAACACTCCTATGAACACACGTACACAAACCCTACCCCTATTAGCATCTTTGAAGACTGAGCCGGCAAATCCTCGAGATTGACGAAGTCACCACAGGCACCTCGCTGTCGACGGGAACATCGCCTACCACTAAATGCACGACACCGTTAAATCCCAAAATATTCGCTCCTATAGGGAGTCAAACCCAGGACCTCAGGTGCTACCGAGGCTCTTGTAACCATTAGGCTACAGGTCCTTTCGCAAAGTGTTTCTTTTGTTCCAAGTCAAACTTGTCAAATTTTAATTAAGTGTATATAACATCTGTACTGGGTGAGTATTTATGAAGTCGGGAATATATCCATCAACTAAACAACTTTTTATAGAGCATCCCAACCTCTCATCCAAATGAGCGCAAATGGGACTCTGTACTGTTAGATTGCATTAAACACGAACCAAACAACGTACCATAAAAGTATCTTGAATATAGGACTTTTCAGATATGAATTTCATATGTAAAAATGCTTTGCATTCTTCAAGTTCTTATATATACTAGCTCAGATCAAGTTTATGCAGAAACATTCATAGATCACTCATGGACATTATAGAAAGTGACAAATGTGACTTAGAAATAACTAGCATTTGCAATGATATACAAACAGCTGCAGTATATGTAGGCACTGTGATGCAATTTTCCAAAAATCGCAGTCGCAGCAATGGGGCACATACCAACATAACACACCTCTCAGTCTTATCTATGCTATAAAGATTCAAAACAATTGAAAACCTTTTTCATTTAAATTGGGCCCACCATACCCCTCACACTGGACCCATCTGTCGGGGTTGAGGGAGGTGGGAGGGATGGAGACGCATAAAAACCGCGAGTTAGGGAATGTTTCTACCCCCCCCCCCCCCCCCCCCCCCCCCCCAAACCAATTGTTTTTCTCACCGTCTCCCGACATACCCGCCCAAAACAATTTCTTTTTTCTGCCCGTTCGGTTACCCGCCGGCCGTAACCGATCCGGCGTAGCTGTGTCTCGGATCCCCTCAAACCAATCTTTCACGCTCCTCCTCTCTCCGTCCCATCACCTGCACCTCGTCCTTGCCACCAGGCCTGAATCACGTGGACCTTCCTCCTCTATGGTCCGCGACACCCTGCTTTGCTTTGTTTTGCTTCGTTTCCCTCGACAGTCCTTGGAGGGGTTGTAACGGACTGACAGTGGAGGGACGTATGCCCATCAATGGACCAGAACCAATGGATGGCGGCGAGGGGCTCTGGTGGAGAGCAGCACGCAGCGCAGCGCCGCGGCCACGGTGGATGGCAGCATGTTTGGACTCGGCGGAGGGCGGCGTGGGCAAGGACACCGGTTCTACTGCGGTCTCGTCCTTGTGGGAACACCTCTGCTTGCAGATTGCCGTGGCCCCACTACAAACCCCACAATCACCTCGTGAACACCGTATGCATACGGTCAGTCACATTCTCTTGCAACGCCAAAGAAACATTTAGTTTAGCATTGCTTGTTTGTGCAGTACCCCATTCTCTAATGCACCACAGGTGTTTGCGTTTTTGTCAACACCATCATTCACTTTTTGTTATCTTTTTGAAGGCCAAGTTATTAATAATCACTGTAATATTTCTTATTCCAAGCTTGTTCCATTTGTCTTCTGGTATTATAAGTTGAAAGTAGGTTAATGACTTGCAGAATGAGAACTCTATTCAGTATGTTGAACATGCTGCTACTCACACAAGTTTTGGCATGCTTGTTCTGCTAATCGTGAATTAGTTGCATATATACTGTTTGTTGTGACAGTGTGCAGCGCGTGAGGACTTTTTGTTCATTGGGATTTGGAAAGCTCCAAGTCTCGATAGTAGAAATCTTGAACAGCACCATGGAAAAAAAGGTGTCACTTGTTTCATGTAATATGAACCAGGTTTGAATTGTTGGTGTGTTCTACATTTTTTTTGCCATGTGATCGACACTTCTATTTAAGTTTGCTATAGATCCTTCTCCACCGGATAGACCCACAGAAACTGCAAGTTAGGAGATATTTCTGCGAAAAAAAAATTGTTTTTGTCACGGTGCGATTTCTATCCAGCCGCCCACCGTACCCTCTCGGGGAGGCACCGTCAAGATGTGCTGCCGCGTCTACGGAGGCACCGCACTCATCATCGAGCTCCGCTCTGAGCTATCCTCGGTGAACGCACTCATGCTTTGTCACGCGCAAGTGCTTCCTCTACGCCGGCTCCTCCGACGGCTACGTGAAAGTGTGGGAGGAGGCCACGGTTGGCGTGGTCAGCGCACACAGTGTACCTCATGGGCCGCCGCCACAAAAGCTCCCGTTGAAATCTGTAACTTTTCACTACATTCTTGTGTCTTGGCTGATTCATAGAAACTCCCTAGAACTTTTAGAAGCTTTCAGTCTAGCGATTCAAGAACCAGATTGATCAAGACACGCATTAAATTAGGAAAGGAAAGAACATTATTTAAATTCTAAATTAATATATGTTTTTAGTAGGCCGTGTGGCATGTGCGTGCCGCACGTGCGCCTTTGCTAGTACAAGAGAAAAAAACATATATAGATGGATCAAATAGAACGTACACATAAAAACAAAACATCGCTGCAGTAAGAGCAACCGAGCAGCTTTACCACGTTGGTGCAACTCCACAACTAAAAGTTTCACAAAATTTCATCAGACAACATATACAAAGAAACCAATCACTGTTAAAAAATGTACACAATTGCACACAAGCATAAAGCCAATCACTGATAAAAAATGCACAAATTCCACAAAAAAGTATGAGCATCATCTAATTGCAGGTGATGAAGAGGAAGGTACCCAGAAAGCAAAGTCAAGGCTGAGCCTAGCTAAATCTCTCTCTATGTTCCTATTTAGCTATCCATTTAGTCAAGATTCTTTCTCTATATTTGCCTACGCTCCAAAAGACTAGCCAAATCAAAATCTTCATATACTTCTAAAATACTATTAACATATTTACCTTTTTTTTGCTTTATCCAAATCCTAGTGGTTCTTCCTCCATGCTCTGGCTCACCGACGCCGGGGGTGGGGTGGGTTGGGGGGGGGGGGGGAGAAAGCTAGCCGAACTACGCCTCTAGTACCATCATCCGCTCCTGCTCCTCGGCGACCAGTAGAGCTGGGACTTGGGCCATGCCGGCCCGGCCCGACCCTCACGTGCCTCGTGCTGTGTCGGGCCTAGATTTCTCAGCACGGTCGGCACATCATGCCATGCCATACTGGCACGACAAGTCTATTATCAAGCCCAAGCACGGCCCACGGCACGCCGGCACGTCTACGTGCCATGCTGGCCCAAGCACGGCCCTCCGAATACTTACAATTGGATTTATATGCATCAATGTAGAAATATTACAATTGCAATTAGGAAGCACATAAACTATCACTGGTAGAAAAATTACGTGATTATCTTGAATGAACAATATTTTCTTCCATGATTACTGTTAATTATAAAGGAAGATTAACTGACATAGTAGAACAACGGGCTACGTACTGGCTGATGGGTTGTTTTCGTGCCGTGGCGGCCCGAGCACGGCCCAAAATGTGGGTCGTGCCATATAGCCCGTCGTGCTGAGAACCTAGGCACCCTCGTGTTCATGCCGCAGCCCGCCCAAAAATGGCACGGCCCAAATCCCAGCTCTAGCGACCAGCTCTGCTTCCACCTCCAGCCCAGCCCAGAGGTTGCGCCGCCACCACCTCAGGTTAAGAAATATTCAGCCTTAACTCAGTGCAAACAGCAAACTTCAGAGCACTTTTTGACCATGTGTTATCGCCAAAAATTAACAGGTTAATTAATGGGCCACAAGTGAATTGGGCTTAATGAAGAAATAAAGGAGGCTTACGAATCGGCTCCTGCGTGAGCATTTGGGCCATGTGGGCCATGTATCTTTAGATTTAGTTCAGTTTGAGTTAGAGATAGAGTCCGATATGGACACGTTAGTTTAGATTGTTTTCCAAGTCTCCGGACTATAAATATATACTCTATGACATTTGTCGAAAAAGAACGTCATCACATTTTCGCAAACAACAACTCTCGGCGCACCGCCACCCCTAATTATAGGGTTTTCGCACAAGTAAGCGCCATGCTGCCCTGATCGCTTCTTGCGATCAGGGCAGCGTTGTTCTTGCTTTTACCTTGGTATTACTCGTACTGAAGCGTTTTTGATGGCGAGTAATGCTAGTTATCCTGATTTTCGTAACATGAATTTAGTAGATTTATCGTGCTTTTGTTGCTTATCATGTACGAATATCATGTCATCTCTGCGCGATCATGTTTTAATCTTATACTAATTCTCGTTACACGGAATTAGCCGCGTAGAGATGACACCCTGCTTCTTTTTTATCTAGTAGATCTAATCTGTTATGGTTTGTTCTTATACTTAAAAATTGGTGTAATATCTGCTAGTTTAGGCCTTGCAAACGGGTTAGACGATCCGGCGACGTATTAGATGCTTTGCCTTGATCTTAATAGGGATTGATCCGGGAATCGGCTTTCGCTTGTTCTTAGGCCTCTTTTCTGGTTAAGGATCGGTTATCTTTTACGCTCGTTAGGCCTAACTACGTGTAGGATGTTCCGATATAGCAGTGAAGCTTTTATCGTCGTGGATTAGATTAGCTAGATTTAATTGAAGCAGTTTTTGCAGTTATTTGCTTTATCCATTACCATCTGGATTTACAGATCCAATCTGACACCGGGACTCGATCGGCTCTTTAAAGCCGATGCAAGAGTCGTCCCGGGGAGCCGACCACGGCTCGGACTAATGTTTACACGTGTCTGTGCTTGTAGGCAAATCGTCGAAGGCACGTTCGCACCTTCCTGATCAGGTATAGGTCAGGTGGCACACCCTACGTCTTAGAATGCCGCAGCGTGTGCCAGGATTGCGGGCCGTTGACGAGGGAGCAGTGCTTGCCAGCGCCCTGGCAACCTCCCGGCTCTTCGTGTTGCCTGTCGTTATTCGCCGGTGGGTTTTGACCGATAACACATTCTGGCACGCCTGGTGGGACTCTCATCAGCAACAACGCCTGCCGCAGAGATGACAGGACCTCAAGACCAAGCACCGATTCCGCCGGTCACCAAACCTGTCACGTATGAAGAGCTACCCCCTGAACACAAGCAGAAATATGATGAGGTCAAAGCTCAGTTCGAAGCCGATCTCATCGGCTCTTTCGAGAGGACCCGCAACCACAGCATCAGGTGGAAGGGGTTCTCACCCGAAGGCGCTGTCGACAATGTTGACTTGTCCGTACCATCAGAGGAGCGCACCAGGGCCCTGCGCTAGGAGATGAACTACATGGTAGCTCACACGCTTCATCGGCACTCAGAAAGCCTGGTGAATGAGCTCGAGCGTGTGGCACATCGTGTCGTCCAGGAGGTGATCAAGAACCAGTACTCCCCATCATGACCAATCCTGGGGAGTCACAAGGGAGAGGCCTCACTTCAGTCTAGGCCGCCAATATCGTATTCACTCACAAATCCAGGTCCGCAGGCTTCGCCGATCTACGTCGTCTACAAGATCGGCGGTGATCCCGGGGAGGGCCAGTTCCTGAACGAGCCTCCTAAGGAGATCCCACATGGCTACACATGCGTGTACATACTTGACAACATCAACCCAACGCGCGCGGGACAGCTGGCGAATACAGGAGCTTTAGGGACAGATGCGGAGAAACATGCATGGCTAGCAAAGTACGCTACCGGACCGAGTGCTGTGCCCTCGGCCCCATGAGTTCTCAGTGTGGAGCAGGTCAGTGCAATATTAAGGGACCAGTTCGGCATCCTGCCCAAGAGAAAGGCGATCGGCTATTCTAAGCCGTATCCAAGTGATTACGACTTGATCCCGTTGCCACCCAAGTATCGGCTCCCGGAGTTCACCAAGTTCAGTGGGTCATAAGGGGCCAACTCTATCGAGCATGTGAGCCGATACCTAACGCAGCTCGGGATGATCTCAGTGTTGGATCCTCTAAGGGTCTATTTCTTCTCCCAGTCTCTCACGGGTTCTGCCTTTGGGTGGTATACGTCACTGCCCCCAGATTCGATCCGGACATGGAGGCAGCTGGAAGATCAGTTCCACACCCAGTATCACTTAGAGGCTGCTGAAGCCGGGATCCCAAGTCAAGCAGAAGCGAGGGGAAAGTGTGTCGGAGTACGTGCAGCGCTTCAGAGAGGTTAATAATCGATGCTACTCATCGCGCATCACAGAGAAAGAGGCAGTCGATTTGGCTGTCCTGGGGCTCGCTAAGCCGATCAAGGATCTGGCTTTTCAGTTGGAATTCACCTCTCTGGCGCACATGGTGCAGAAGCTCACGGCGTATGAACACTATCACCCGGAGCTGTACCAGGAAAAATTCGAGCGCCATGTAAACATGGCCCAAGCAGAAGATTCTGACGATTCTGGTGGGGAACAAGAAGTGGCTGTTGCAGAGTGGACCCTGGGGGGCAAACCCCGTCTCGTACAAGTGGGTCAAACAGAAGGGGCTTGTGAAGGGCTTTGATTTTGACGTGGCCAAGGCAGAACAAATATTCGACTTACTGCTCAAAGAAAAGCAGTTGAAGCTCCCAGAGAATCACAAGCTGCCAACGACGCAAGAGCTGCATGGGAGGCTGTACTGCAAGTGTCACCACTCGTTCACCCAAGCCATGAATGACTGCAATGAGCTGTGTCGGCTGATCCAATCGGCTATCGAGCAAGGCCGATTAATTCTGGCCCAACACACGATGAAGGTGGACAGTCAACCATTCCCACAAGCTAACGTGGTGGAACTGTCGGATTTTAAACCTGAGAGACAAAACTTGGCGTTCCAGATTAACATGGCGGGACCCATGCGCCACCATGACGAGCAGAGGAAAGAGGCCGCTTCTGGCAAACGGCCCCAGGATGAAGACGAGCTGGAGCAGCAACATGTTACTAAAGAACAAGTGCGTCACATCCGCAATCAACTCCCAGCTTCCAATCGGCTTCTGGAAAAATACCAGTACCAGTATAAGTTGCGCCACCGATATGAGTCGGAAGAGGAGGAGTATGAGAACCGCACAGGGATGACGCTGGGGAGGCGCCAGGCTATACGCGACCACTGGCATTGCCCGTTCTTCAGGTACTGTTGGAATTCTGGCATGAGCCGATTGCCTACTATCGATGATTGCTTGGAGTGCAGGCCTCGGGGACGCCAGCCAGGCGAGATGTCGGTGTTCCAGCGCTTGGGGACCAAAGCACGTCACGACGACCATATTGAGCGGCCATCCAGGGATGATCTTGAGCTAGAAGTGGAAGATAAGTATCATTGTCCATGATGGTGTTCTGACGGGCTCATCCGCTCACAGAAGCACAGAGTGCAGCGCTTATGCAATCTCAAGGAGGCAGAAGCAAGGTACCTCAACATGCTGAGGAAAGCGTGTCCGGATCTCGCAGAGCAAGTCAGATACCCGTGAAGGGTGGAAAAGCGCCCTCCAAGGAGGGAGTGGCGTCCCAAGCAGCCAAGAGCCGATGAGAATCCATCGGTTGATGTGAACATGATGTTCGTGCTCCCGTCGGAGTTTCGGACGCCCCAACCGGAGGAATTGGCCATCGCATAGCTAGATCTTGGCCCACAACCGATCATCTTCGGGAAGCCCAAGGATAAAAGCTACAAGCACCTGAAGGGACTATATCTCAAGGGCCTCATCGACGGCAAGCCTGTGAACAGGATGTTGGTCGACACTGGCGTCGCAGTCAATCTAATGCCGTACTTAGTACTGCGCCGATTGGGTTGTTCTACTGCTGATCTTATCAAGACCAACGTGATGCTCAATGATTTCAACGGCCAGCCGTCGGAGGCATAGGGCGTCCTCAATGTGGAGTTGACAGTTGGCCGCAAGGCCATCCCAACCTCGTTCTTCATCGTCAACAGTAAGAGTACGTACACAATGCTGCTTGGGAGGGATTGGATTCACGCCAATTGTTGTGTTTCTTCCACGATGCACCAGTGTTTGGTCCAATGGGATGGCGATGAAGTGGAGGTGGTCCGTGCAGATGACTCCAGCGAGGTTTCGCTCGCAGACATGAACGCCTGGGATGCGGAAGGGCAAGAGCCGATCTCAGTGATCGGATCGAAGTGACAAAAAATGGATTGAGGCTGGTCTTATCCACTGGCCTCACAGAATAAATACATCCTGGTGCGCTACGGAGCTTAGCAGGTTTAGAGAGGCCGGTCCCAGCGACCGGCCCCAAAAAAATAGACAATTCTTGTTTAGAGTCAAAACTGTTACATTGCGGACAGACTTTAGCCTGCTCTGGCAGTTGGTTAGTTAATGGACATTCAGTTTCGAGGTGTAATATAGAGACGGCCGGCTCGTGCGGTCGGCCGAAAATTTTCTTTTGTCATCTCCCCGTGTTTGCTGTCGACGTGGCAGATGACGACGAGTCGCCTGCGTCCATAGTCGATTTTACAGGTGACGGCAAGTTGGGGTACGGGTTTACATCTGCTGACGATTTGGAGGAAGTTGATATCGGTCCCGGGGATAAGCCGCGACCAACATTTATTAGCAAGAACCTAGACCCGAGCCTGCGTGAGCCGATGATAGCACTGTTGAGGGAATACCGGGATTGTTTCGCATGGGATTATACTTAAATGACTGGTCTAGATAGAAGCATCGTCGAACATCGGCTCCCGCTTAAGAAAGGATTTCGGCCGTTTCAACAACGAGCTAGGCAGATGAAGGCTGAAGTCCTGGAGGAGGTCAAGAAAGAGGTGCAAAAGATGTTGGACGCAGGGTTCATCAGGCCATGTAGGTATGCAGAATGGATCTCTAGTGTGGTCCCTGTATAGAAGAAGGATGGCCGATGGAGAGTCTGCGTGGATTTCAGAGACCTCAACAGAGCGACGCCAAAGGACGAATATCCGATGCTCGTGGCAGAAACATTGATCAACGCCGCTGCCAGTCACAAAATGCTGAGCTTTATGGATGGTAACGCCGGCTACAACCAGATCTTCATGGCCCTAGAGGATATAAGAAAGACCGCGTTCAGAGTACCAGGCGCGGTCGGCTTGCTCGAGTACTTGGTTATGACCTTTGGATTGAAAAATGCCGGTGCAACGTATCAATACGCCATGAATTACATTTTTCATGATCTCATCGGCAAGCTGGTAGAAATCTACATTGATGATGTTGTGGTCAAGTCCACATCGGCTGGGGGGCATCTGGAAGATTTACGTAAGATTTTGGAGCAGACTCGGAAGTTTGGGCTCAAAATGAACCCGAAGAAATGTGCCTTTGGCGTATCGGCCGGTCAGTTCTTAGGATTCCTGGTACATGAGCGAGGAATCGAGATCGGCTTGAAGAGTCAAGAAGCGGTAAAGGCAATGAAGCCGCCTACTACGAAGAAGGAGTTACAGAAGCTCATCGGCAAAATGAACTTTGTCAGACGATTTATTTCCAATCTGTCTGGGCGTATCGAGCCGTTCATGGGACTGGTGAAGATCAAGTCCAAGGACGAGTTTCACAGGGGGCAGAATAGCAGCAGGCTCTTGATGAAATCAAGGAATATTTGTTGAAGCCTCCAGTATTGGTTCCGCCCAAACAGGACAGGCCTTTCTACGTGTACTTGTCTGTGGGTGACACTTCCATCGCCTCGGTTCTGATTCAGAAATATGATGATCAGGAGAGGGTTGTCTTCTACCTCAGCAGGCGCATGTTGGATGCCGAGACCAGGTATTCTGAGATTGAAAAGCTTTGCCTTTGTTTATTCTTTACATGTACAAAGCTTCGACATATTTTGCTCTCGGCGGAAACGATCGTCATATGTAAATTGGATGTCATCAAGCATATGCTGTCGGCTCCTATTCTAAAAGGCCGACTGGGAAAATGGGTGTTTGCGTTGTCAGAATTCGATATCCGATATCAACCTGCAAAGGCAGTCAAGGGAAAGGCACTGGTGGATCTCTTTGCAGATAGGGTCAACACTAACGTGTCCGCACTTTTTGTACGTGCCTGGGCCATGTTTTTCGACGGATCGGCTTGTGATGATGGGTGCGGCGTAGGAATTCTTTTGGTATCGCCTCGTGGGGCGAGTTATTCTTTTTCCATCAGGATGGCTACTCCATGCACCAATAATTTAGCAGAGTATGAGGCCGTTCGCAAAGGGATGGAATTACTCCTGGAAGCTGGTGCAGAAGCAGTGGAAATATTTGGGGATTCGAAACTGGTGATTTCTCAGCTCACGGAAGAATATAAATGTGAGAGCGAGCTTCTTTTTCCGATATGGATGCAGTGCCGTGAGTTGATGTCACAATTTAGGTACATTAATTTCCACTGGATACGAAGGACTTTGAACAGTGAAGCCAATGACTTGGCACAGATGGCTTCCGGATACAAGGAAACAGCCGATGGGGTCGATGTAGAGGTTCAGTTTCTAGAACCTGGAGACTGGAGAGCCGATATCTTCAATTATTTGAAGGATCCGGCTCGGGGGGCACCCAGAAGGATAAGACTCAAAGTTATGAAGTATGTTCTGATAGGGGACGACATGTTCTATAGGACTTTGGAAGAACTGCTGCTTAAATGTTTGGGGCCTTCGGAGTTGAATCGGCTCTTGCATGAGGTTCATGAAGGAGCCTGCGGTACTCATCAATCAGCTCATAAGATGAAATGGCTGATTAGACAATCGGGATATTACTGGCCTACCATGCTTGAGGATTGCTTTAAATATTACAAGGGATGTCAGGCGTGTCAGAGATTCGGCAAGATTCAGATGGTGCCGGCATTAGTAATGAATCCTATCATTAAGCCATGGCCGTTCAGGGGTTGGGCCATGGATATGATTGGCCAGATTAACCCGCCATCTAGCAAAGGTCACCAATGGGTGTTAGCTGTTACAGATTATTTCACAAAATGGGTGGAGCCGGTACCCATGAGGTCGGTGGCATCAAAAGATGTGATCAGTTTCGTTAAAGAGCACATCATTCATAGGTTTGGGATTCATCAGACCATTACGACCGATGGAGGATCGGTCTTTATATCGGAGGAATTTAGAAAGTTTGCCGATGACACGGGGTTCAAGCTGATCAGATCATCCCCATATTATGCCCTGGCTAATGAACAGGCTAAAGCATCCAACCAGAACCTTATCAAGCTAATCAAATGGAAGATCGATGAATATCTTAGACGCTGGCATGAGGTGTTGTCAGAAGCTTTGTGGGCATATCGTATTTCATGTCACGGATCCATCAAGACGTCACCATACCATCTAGTCTACAGTCAAGACGCTGTGTTGCCATGGGAGATCACGGTCGGATCAAGGCGTGTTGAGTTTCAGAATGATCTATCGGCTGAAGAGTATGCAACCTTGATGAGCGATAATGTGGAGGATCTTACAGAGCTAAGACTTTGGTCACTTGAGAAGATCAAGAAAAACAAGGCTAAAGTTGCTTGTGCATACAACAAGAAGGTCAAGCCGAAAGAATTCCAGGTTGGAGACCTAGTTTGGGAGGCAGTGCTACCATTGGGAACTAAAGACAGGAAGTACGGTAAGTGGTCTTCTACTTGGCATGGACCGTACAAGGTTGATCAGGTCCTGCATTGAAATGCGTACATGCTTGAAGAATTAGATGGTGTCAAGTTTCCTGTAGCCGTCAATGGCCAACACCTCAAGAAATATTTCCCGAGCATGTGGGAAGGCGAATAACAAGAGCCGATGAAATCCATCTGGCTGTATTAAAAAAGACCAACACGTTGAGTTGAAATCCATCACCTCCAGGAACAGTGTGGTGAGCTGATATGTTGCCATCGCCTCAAGGAACAGTAACATTAAGGAAAGCCGATGCGTTGCCATCACCTCCAGCATATAAAAAAAAAGAGAGCAGGATCTATTCTATCGACCAATTGTTGGGAACATCGGGAAGCTACAGGAGATCATCAACAAATTGCCGATGCCGCCAACACTGCTGATACCGGTATAACGAGCAAACTTTATTTCTTACTGCAAAATAATTGGGAATTTTGAATTTAAATAGCTTAGCTCCTCAGTGATATGCTAAATTCCTACCAGAGCCATATATACACATTTAAAACCTTTATACATATGCTGCTTGTGTTTGCATTGAGCATTGTCAAATTCTTTGTGATCCTTGTGAGATTCTGTAACACCCTAATTCAAATTTCAATATTAAATAATAAATTTAATTAGCTTTATTTAATTTTCTATGATTTAATTTGCTTAGCCTTACATTTATAATTTATTTTTGCTTCATAAAGTAATTAAAATTTATTGTAGGTTCAACATGTTTGAGCATTCATGCTGGTGCATATTTTTAATTGGTTGAGTGCATAGGGTTTGAATTCAAATTTGATTTAAATTCAATTAGTCTGAGTGATGTTTGAGAAAGAAAAGAAGAGGAAGGAAATAGAAAAGAAACCCAAAACCCAACCTGTGAACCAGCCCAAACCGGCCCAACCCACTCTTTCATCACAACGCGGGCCCAGCTCACTCCTTCTCACCCCGCGCGGCCCACACCACGGCCCAGCCCCTCTCCCGCAAGGCCCAGCACCACCCTCAGCCCGCGTCCCCTTCTCACCCCGCGTCGCGCCCCAGGCCCACCAGTCATCCTCGCTTGCTTGCCATGGACGCCCGCGCTTTCCTCTCCCGTCACTCGCTGACCAACACGGTCCACCTGTCATCCCGCTCCACCAGCCTCAGCGCAACGACGCTCGCGATCACGGCCGCGTTTCTCGCCGGACTTTCCCTGGGCGCGCCTCCCCTAGATCCCCGGCTTCCCCCTTTAAACGCATCCGCGACCCCCCCTCGCAATCTCTGCCCAAAACCCTAGCGCCAACGCCCCCGCTCGCTCCGCAGCTCAGAGTTCCGCCGCACCCCTCCCGGCCCCTGCTAAGCACCGCCTCGGCTTCGCTTTGACTCCAGGAGCCTCACTGAGCCCGCTGCCCTCGGCTCCAAACTCTGCAGCTCCCGAATCACCCCGAGATCCGCCGCCGGTGAGCACATTCGGCGTCGAAATTTCTCGCCGCCACTGGTGCTCCGGCCACCCTGAACCCCGTAGCTTCTTCGCAGGAATACCACGAGTCGAGCCGTGGGATCCTAACGCCCGGACCTCCACTGCAACAACCTCCTCCCCAAGCGCCGCCCGCGACTCACCGCCGGTCCACGACGCCGACGCCCTTCATGGGCTCCCTGCTCGAGCCCGAGTCCCGGTGAGCTTTAGCACCTCCTCCCGCCCCTATGCGCTAGTTTTGGTAGGCCGTAGCCCACTGGAAACCCCCGAACGGCCTGCTCCGGCGAGACCTCACCGCCAGAGCCGCCATCATCGCCGAGCTCCAAGCTCCCAGCCCCGCAGTGCCCCGTTGAGTGCCCTAGTGGCTTACGCGTGCCACGGGCATGCTCCATTGCTAATCCGCGGTCCAAACCGGCCACGGGAACGCCGGATTGGTCATCTCCGGCGAGTTCGCCGCCGCGGAGCTCTGCTCCAGCGGTGTTCCGCCACCGCTCCGCGCACCCTTTGCCCTGAGCCGCTAGATCTCGATCGAACGACCAGAAACAAACCGGCCCAAGTCAACTGAGGGGAAAGAACGGTCAGCGCCCGCCTTTTTGCAAAAGAGACCCCACTTTTATCCGAAATCAACCCGCACTCCGTGGCAGTATAAAAGTAATTGCGGTTTGGCCCAGGTTTTTACACGTACCCCCCTGATCCTTCTAGTTTTTGAACCCGCAGTCCATGCCCTGTGTTTTTACATGCTAGCCCTTAGAACTAAGGTTTAATTACATTTAGGTCCTCGGTTTTTTTGCAGAAAACCCCCAGAAACTCTATTTTTCTTACAAATAAGCCCCTAGATCTTGTTTTAGCTCTAGTTTTCGCATTCTAGCTTCGTTTTAGGCGTTCTTTATGTTCACGGGATCGTTGTAACGCGTAGAATAGTTTTAGACTAGTTTAGTGTGCTATTTTTATGTATTGATGTACTGTTTCTTAGTTTTTGCTATTGTTTGCATGTATGTTTATGTTGTGCCTTGTTTTTGGCCATGTGGTCATGAGTAGACGTTGATCCATCTGAGGAGCCCCAGTACCAGTACCCGGAACAGCCATCTTCTGAGCAGTTTGAGCAGCAGCCGGAGCAGTTCGAGGAAGGCAAGTATAACATGAACAACACCTATCACTTTTAAATACATTTTCATACTGCATTTTAATACTGTATGCCTATAAGGATTTCCTAGCCACATTTATCCTTTATATAATTACCTTGGGTTGCATTTTGGTTAGTTGTGCTAGGTGCCGCGCTATAACACACTTGGTCCTTTTTAATTAATTTGATTAACGGTATATGCAACTTAATTCTGAGAGTGGCCCGTTTGAGGGGCTCACGTCTCGTTCTAAAATATGTTTTGTTAGAAACATGGTTTAGGGGGCCAGCACGGTGCTTACTGCTGGGTTGGCCACTCTCCATAAGGATCGGTTCATAGAGCGACAACCTGGGATAACAGCGCTACCACAAGACTGGAATGGGACGGTCTTGGCGTAATAATTAGGTCTTTTTGGTTTGGAGTAACTTACCTGCAGGGCAAGGGTGGTAAGCTTCTATGTCCCTCGTACTGAGTGGCCTCGTCTGTGGTATTTTTGACGCCCACTGGACCTGCTCCATAGTCGCCGATCGAACCCTCGCGGTTATTCCTTACCAACGAGATTCTTTGTAAAGGCCTCGTAGTGAGTTTGCTAGTCATCTCACCTAAGGAAGTGTGATGAACAACTAGCGTAGCTCACGACTTGTGGGTAAAGATGTGCAACCTCTGCAGAGTGTAAAACTGGTATACTAGCCGTGCTCACGGTCATGAGCGGCCCAGATCCTCCTTTTGATTAGTGGGGTTATCTTCCTTTGACGAGGCAGGTTTCCCCGGGTGGCTTGGTTTGGTATGGTTCTCAGTAGTATCATGATTAATTTTGATTAATTACTATGTAATTGGGTTTATGGTAATTCATCCACTTGTAGTAAAATAGCTTTAATAAAATTTTGCCAAGACTTAAAAGCTAATGCAGTTGAGTCAGCCAACCTTAGAGCCTCATAGTTTGTGTTATACTTGTTGAGTACAAGTTGTGTACCCACTCTTGCCTACTCTACTCTTTTTCCTCTTGGGGATACTCTACTGCTGCTCAGTTCCTGCCGACGCGAGGGAGATCAACCGGAGCTACCAGGAGTACGAGGACTTCTAGGCGTTCGTCTCCCAGTCGACGTCCCTGTGGCGCCCTGCTCAGCTTCGGAGAGTTTTTATCGTATTTGTACTTTGCTTCCGCTGTATCAGACATTTTTGTCATTAATGTAATAAATAACATTTGTACTCGTTTTATTATATTTTTTTACATGATATGTGCTATGATATACTGTTCATTCTGTTGTATATACGTGTGACTTGATCCTGGCACGTATATGATTGCTCGGTTTATGTCCTTTTATAAACCGGGTGTTACAGATTCGCTTCATATTTTTAAGATCGAGATCACGTACACTCCATGTGCTCAACCACTCATATGCTGACTTCTACACTGGAAGTTACGTAAGTATATGCCTTCCATCTATAAAAATGCTCCATTCCTTTTTTGACAGAACTCTTTATATTCATCATGTAGAAAGATTTGGGCTATGTAAAAAAAAAAGAAGAAAAAAAATAAAAATGTCCGTGCCCCAAAAAGCATGCGAAGAAAAAAAAAGAAGAAAGAAAAATGAAAGACAGCTCATATCTCAGCAAAAGATAAAAGGGAGAGTTTGCAAAAGGGGGATGCGAGTTCCAGCCACAAAAATTCCACACACATGCACATCTTGATCTGATTGTATGACTTGCATTCTCTATTGGATCCGGTCTTTGACTTTGCAACATGTGCGGCCCGAGTATGCTACCTCTTCATTCCCTACCCTGAACTCCACAAAAAGTCGTACTAGAGATAGGGAGAAAGGTGGCAATATAATGCTTTGGTGAGGAATCATACACATTGAACGATTTAAGAGAATCATTTGAGGAGTGAAGTTATTTTCTATTCAAAAGATCCAAGTTATTTAGCAGGAGGAGTAAAGTCGATTCGTCTCTTTGCGTTGGCTGTCAGTAAAGCATCAGCTATCAGTAAAGCATCAGCTATCAGAAGAGCAGCATCAGAAGAGCCGAGGCGCTGAGTCTATCATGCAGATTGAGGCATCGACTATACAAAGTTTCAAAGCATTCATACTTTGAGACTTGGGGGCATGTGTTATCGCCATAAATTAACAGGTTAATTAATGGGCCGCGAGTGAGTTGGGCTTAATGAAGAAATTAAAGGAGGCTTACGAATTGGCTCCTACGTGAGCATTTGGGCCGTGTGGGCCATGTATCTTTAGATTTAGTTCAGTTTGAGTTAGAGATAGAGTCCGATATGGACACTTTAGTTTAGATTGTTTTCCAAGTCTCCGGACTATAAATATGTACTCTATGACATTTATCGAAAGAAGAACGTCATCACGTTTCGCAAACAACAACTCTCGGCGCACCGCCACCCCTAATTCTAGGGTTTTCGTCCAAGTAAGCGCCATGCTGCCCTGATCGCTTCTTGCGATCAGGGCAGCATTGTTCTTGCTTTTACCTTGGTATTACTCGTACTGAAGCATTTTTGATGGCGAGTAGTGCTAGTTATCCTGATTTTCGTAGCATGACTTTTAGTAGATCTATCATGCTTTGGTTGTTTATCATCTACAAATATCATGTTGTTTCTGTGTAGTCACGTTTTAATGTTATGCTAATTCTCGTTGCATAGAATTAGTTGCGCGGAGACAACACCCTGCTTCTTTTCTATCTAGTAGATCTAATCTGTTGTGGTTTGTTCTTATGCTTAAGAATTGGCGTAATATCTGCTAGTTTAGGCCTTGCAAATGGGTTGGACGATCCGGCAACGAATTAGATGCTTTGCCTTGATCTTAAATGGGATTGATCCGGGAATTGGCTTTCGCTTGTTCTTAGGCCTCTTTTTTGGTTAATGTTCGGTTATCTTTTACGCTCGTTAGGCCTAACTACATGTAGGATGTTCCGATCTAGCAGTGAAGTTTTTACTGTCGTGGATTAGATTAGCTAATTGAAGCAGTTTTTGCAGTTATTTGCTTTATCCATTACCATCTGGATATGCAGATCCAATCTGACACCGGGACTCGATCGGCTCTTTAAAGCCGATGTAAGAGTCGTCCCGGGGGGCCGACCACGGCTCGGACTAATGTTTACACGTGTCTGTGCTTGTAGGCAAATCGTCGAAGGCACGTTCGCACCTTCCTGATCAGGAATAGGTCAGGTGGCACGCCCTGCGTCTTAGAAAGCCGCGGCGTGTGCCAGGACTGCGGGCCATTGATGAGGTAGCAGTGCCTGCCAGCGCCCCGGCAACCTCTCGGGTCTTCGTGTTGCCTGTCGCTACTCGCTGGTGGGTTTTGACCGACAACACGGATCAAGGCGTGTTGAGTTTCAGAATGATCTATCGGCTGAAGAGTATGCAGCCTTGATGAGCGATAATGTGGAGGATCTCACAGAGCTAAGATTTTGGTCACTTGAGAATATTAAGGAAAACAAGGCTAAAGTTGCTTGTGCATACAACAAAAAGGTCAAGCCGAAAGAATTCCAGGTTGGAGACCTAGTTTGGGAGGCAGTGCTACCATTGGGAACTAAAGACATGAAGTATGGTAAGTGGTCTCCTACTTGGCATGGACCGTACAAGGTTGATCAGGTCCTGCCTGGAAATGCGTACATGCTTGAAGAATTAGATGATGTCAAGTTTCCTGTAGCCGTCAATGGCCAACACCTCAAGAAATATTTCCCGAGCATGTGGGACGGCGAATAACAAGAGCCGATGAAATCCATCTGGCTGTATTAAAAAAGACCAACATGTTGAGTTGAAATCTATCACCTCCAGGAACAGTGTGGGGAGCTGATATGTTGCCATCGCCTCAAGGAACAGTAACATTAAGGAAAGCCGATGCGTTGCCATCACCTCTAGCATATAAAAAAAAGTGAGCAGGATCTATTCTATCGACCAATTGTTGAGAACATCGGGAAGCTACAGGAGATCATCAACAAATTACCGATGCCGCCAACACTGCTGATACCGGTATAACGAGCAAACTTTATTTCTTACTGCAAAATACTTGGGAATTTTGAATTTAAATAGCTTAGCTCCTTAGTGATATGCTAAATTCCTACCATAGCCATATATACACATTTAAAACCTTTATACATATGCTGCTTGTGTTTGCATTGAGCATTGTCAAATTCTTTGTGATCCTTGTGAGATTCGCCTCATATTTTTAAGATCAAGATCACGTACACTCCATGTGCTCAACCACTCGTATGCTGACTTCTACACTGGAAGTTACGCAAGTATATACCTTCCATCCATAAAAATGCTCCATTTCTTTTTTGACAGAACTCTTTATATTCATCATGTAGAAAGATTTGGGCTATGTAAAAAAAAGAAGAAAAAAATATAAATGTCTATGCCCCAAAAAGCATGCGAAGAAAAAAAAAGAAGAAAGAAAAATGACTTGCTAGATTAATAGCTGCTAGATTAGGCCTTGCAAACGGGTTGGATGATCCGTCGACGTATTAGATGCCTTGCTTTGATCTTAATAGGGATTGATCCGGGAATCGGCTTTTGCTTGTTCTTAGGCCTCTTTTCTGGTCAAGGTTCGGTTATCTTTTACGCTCGTTAGGCCTAACTAAATACGATGAAGAGCTACCCCCCGAGCACAAGCAGAAATACGATGAGGTCAAAGCTCAGTTCGAAGCCGATCTCATCGGCTCTTTCGAGAGGACCCGCAACCACGGCATCAGGTGGAAGGGGTTCTCACCCGAAGGTGCTCTCGACAACGTTGATTTGTCTGTACAATCAGAGGAGCTCACCAGAGCCCTGCGCCAAGAGATAAACTACATGGTAGATCACACGCTTCATCGGCACTCAGAAAGCCTGGTGAATGAGCTCGAGCGTGTGGTGCATCGTGTCGTCCAGGAGGTGATCAAGAACCAGTACTCCCCAGCAGGATCAATCCTAGGGAGTCACAGGGGAGAGGCCTCACTTGAGTCTAGGCCGCCAATATCGTACTCGCTCGCAAATCCAGGCCCGTAGGCTTCGCCGATCTATGTCGTCTACAAGATCGGCGGTGATCCCGGGGAGGGCCAATTCCTGAGCGTGCCTTCTAAGGAGATCCCACACGGCTACACATGCGTGTACATACCTGACAACATCAACCCAATGCGCGCGCGACAGCTGGCAAATACGGGAGCTTCAGGGACAGACGCGGAGAAACATTCATGGCTAGCGAAGTACACTACCGGGCCGAGTGCAGAGCCCTCGGCCCTAGGAGTTCTGAGTGTGGTGCAGGTCAGTGCAATATTAAGGGACCAGTTCGGCATCCTACCCAAGAGAAAGGCGATCGGCTATTCTAAGCCGTATCCAAGTGATTACGACTTGATCCCGTTGCCACCCAAGTATCAGCTCCCGGAGTTCACCAAGTTCAGCGGGTCAGAAGGGGCCAACTCTATCGAGCATGTGAGCCGATACCTAACGCAGCTCAGGATGATCTCAGTGTCGGATCCTCTAAGGGTTCATTTCTTCTCCCAGTCTCTCACGGGTTCAGCCTTTGGGTGGTATACGTCACTGCCCCCAGATTCGATCCGGACTTGAAGGCAGCTGGAAGATCAGTTCCACAACCAGTATCACTCAGAGGCTACTGAAGCCGGGATTGCTGAACTCGCCCAAGTCAAGCAGAAGCGAGGGGAAAGTGTGTCGAAGTACGTGCAGCGCTTCAGAGAGATTAAGAATCGATGCTACTCATCGCGCATCACAGAGAAAGAGGCAGTCGATTTGGCTGTCCTGGGGCTCGGTAAGCCGATCAAGGATCTGGCTTTTCAGTTCGAATTCACCTCTCTGGCGCACATGGTGTAGAGGCTCACGGCGTATGAACACTATCACCCGAAGCTGTACCAGGAAAAATTCAAGCGCCATGTTAACATGGCCCAAGCAGAAGATTCTGACGATTCTGGCGGGGAACAAGAAGTGGCTGTGGCAGAGTGGACCTGGGGGACAAACCCCGTCCCGTGCAAGTGGGTCAAATAGAAGGGGCTTGTGAAGGGCTTTGATTTTGACCTGGCCAACGCAGAGCAAATATTCGACTTACTGCTCAAGGAAAAGCAGTTGAAGCTCCCAGAGAATCACAAGCTGCCAATGACACAAGAGCTGCAGGGGAGGCTGTACTGCAAGTGGCACCACTCATTCACCCATGCCACGAATGACTGCAAGGAGCTGCGTCAGCAGATCCAATCGGCTATCGAGCCAGGCCGATTAATTTTGGCCCAACACACGATGAAGGTGGACAGTCAACCATTCCCACAAGCTAACATGGTGGAGCTGTCAGATTTTAGACCTGAAGGCCAGAACTTGGCGTTCCAGATTAACATGGCGAGACCCATGCGCCGCCATGACGAGCAGAGGAAAGAGGCCGCTTCTGGCAAACGGCCCTAGGATGGAGATGAGCCAGAGCAGCAACATGTTACTGAAGAACATATGCGGCACATCCGCAATCAACTCCCAGCTTCCAATCGGCTTTTGGAAAAATACCAGTACCAGTATAAGTTGCGCCGCCGATATGAGACGGAAGAGGAGGAGTATGAGAACAGCACAGGGAGGACGCTGGGGAGGCACCAGGCTATACGCGACCACTGGCATTGCCCGTTCTTCAGGTACTGTTGGAATTCCGGCATGAGCCGATTGCCTACTATCGATGATTGCTTGGAGTGCTGGCCTCGGGGACGCCAGCCAGGCGAGACGTCGGTGTTCCAGCGCTTGGGGCCCAAAGCACGTCACGACGACCATATTGAGCGGCCATCCAGGGATGATCTTGAGCTAGAAGGGGAAGATAAGTATCATCGTCCATGATGGTGTCCTGACGGGCTCAGCCGCTCACAGAAGCACAGAGTGCAGCGCTTACGCAATCTCGTGGAGGCAGAAGCAAGGTAACGCGACGTGCTGAGGAAAGAGCGTCCGGATCTCACTGAGCAAGTCAGACACCCGCGAAGGGTGGAAAGGCGCCCTCCAAGGAGGGAGTGGTGCCCCAAGCAGCCAAGAGCTGATGAGAATCCATCGGCTGATGTGAACATGGTGTTCGTGCTCCCGTCGGAGTTTCGGGCGCCCCAACCGGAGGAATTGGCCGTCGCATAGCTGGATCTTGGCTCACAGCCGATCATCTTTGAGAAGCCCAAGGAGAAAAGCTACAAGCACCTGAAGGGACTATATCTCAAGGGCTTCATCGACGGCAAGCCTGTGAATAGGATGTTGGTCGACACTGGCGCCGCGGTCAATCTAATGTCGTACTCAGTACTACGCCGAGTGGGTCGTTCTGCTGCTGATCTTATCAAGACCAACGTGATGCTCAATGATTTCAATGGCCAGCCGTCGGAGGCATTGGGCGTCCTCAATGTGGAGTTGACAGTTGGCCGCAAGGCCATCCCAACCTCGTTCTTCATCGTCAACAGTAAGAGTACGTACACAGTGCTGCTTGGGAGGGATTGGATACACGCCAATTGTTGTGTTCCTTCCACGATGCACCAGTGTTTGGTCCAATAGGATGGCGATGAAGTGGAGGTGGTCCATGTAGATGACTCCAGCGAGGTTTCGCTCACAGACATGAACGCCTGGGATGCGGAAGGGCAAGAGCCAATCTCAGGGATCGCGCTGGAAGACTGTGATCGGATCGAAGCGACAAAAAACGGATTGAGGCTGGTCTTATCCTCACAGAATAAATACATCCTGGCGTGCTACGGAGCCTAGCAGGTTTAGAGAGGCCGGTCCCAGCGACCGGCCCCAAAAAATAGACAATTTTTGTTTAGAGTCGAAACTGTTACATTGCGGACAGACTTTAGCTTGCTCTGGCAGTTTGTTAGTTAATGGACATTCAGTTTCGAGGGGCAATATAGAGACGGCCGGCTCGTCCGGTCGGCCGAAAATTTTCTTTTGTCATCTCCCCGTGTTTGCTGTCGACATGGCAGATGATGATGAGATGCCTGCGTCCACAGTCGATTTTACAGGCGACGTCAAGTTGGGGTACGGGTTTACATCAGCTGACGATTTGGAGGAAGTTGATATCGGTCCCGGGGATAAGCCGCGACCAACATTTATCAGCAAGAAGCTAGACCCGAGCCTGCGTAAGCCGATGATAGCACTGTTGAAGGAATACCGGGATTGTTTCGTGTGGGATTATACTAGAAATGCCTGGTCTGGATAGAAGCATTGTCGAACATCGGCTCTTGCTTAAGAAAGGATTTCGGCCGTTCCAACAACGAGCAAGGTAGATGAAGGCTGAAGTCCTGGAGGAGGTCAAGAAAGAGGTGCAAAAGATGTTGGACGTAGAGTTCATCAGGCCATGTAGGTATGCCGAATGGATCTCCAGTGTGGTCCCTGTACAGAAGAAGGATGGCCGTTGGAGAGTCTGCATGGATTTCAGAGACCTCAACAGAGCGACGCCAAAGGACGAATATCCGATGCCGGTGGCAGAAACATTGATCAACGCCGCTGCCGGTCACAAAATGCTGAGCTTTATGGATGGTAACGCCGGCTACAACCAGATCTTCATGGCCCTAGAGGATATAAGCAAGACCGCGTTTAGAGTACCAGGCGCGGTTGGCTTGTTTGAGAACTTGGTTATGACCTTTGGACTAAAAAATGCCGGTGCAACGTATCAACGCGCCATGAACTACATTTTTCATGATCTCATCGGCAAGCTGGTAGAAATCTGCATTGACGATGTTGTGGTCAAGTCCACATCGGCTAGGGGGCATCTAGAAGATTTACGTAAGGTTTTGGAGCGGACTCGGAAGTTTGGGCTCAAAATGAACCCAAAGAAATGTGCCTTTGGCGTATTGGCCGGTCAGTTCTTTGGATTCCTGGTACATGAGTGAGGAATCGAGATCGTCTTGAAGAGTCAAGAAGCGGTAAAGGCAATGAAGCCGCCTACTACGAAGAAGGAGTTACAGAAGCTCATCGGCAAAATCAACTTTGTCAGACGATTTATCTCCAATCTGTCTGGGTGTATCGAGCCGTTCATGGGTCTGGTGAAGATCAAGTCTGAGGATGAGTTTCACTGGGGGGCAGAACAGCAGTAGGCTCTTGATGAAATCAAGGAATATTTGTCGAAGCCTCCAGTATTGGTTCCGCCTCAACAGGACAGGCCTTTCTACGTGTACCTGTCCGTGGGTGACACTTCCATCGCCTCAGTTCTGATTCAGAAACATGATGATCAGGAGAGGGTTGTCTTCTACCTCAGCAGGCGCATGTTGGACGCCGAGTTTAGGTATCCTGAGATTGAAAAGCTTTGCCTTTGTTTATTCTTTACATGTACAAAGCTTCGACATATTTTGGTCTCGGCGGAAACGATCGTCATTTGTAAATCGGATGTCATCAAGCATATGCTGTCGGCTGCTATTCTAAAAGGCCGACTAGGAAAATGGATGTTTGCGTTGTCAGAATTCGATATCCGATATCAACCTGCAAAGGCAGTCAAGGGACAGGCACTGGCGGATCTCTTTGCAGATAGGGTCAACACTGACGTGTCCGCACTTTTTGTACGTGCTTGGGCCATGTTTTTCAACGGATCGGCTTGTGATGATGGGTGTGGTGTAGGAATTCTTTTGGTATCGCCTCGTGGGGCGACTTATTCTTTTTCCATCAGGATGACTACTCCATGCACCAATAATTTAGCAGAGTATGAGGCCGTCCGCAAGGGGATGGAATTACTCCTAGAAGCTGGTGCAGAAGCAGTGGAAATATTTGGGGATTCGAAACTGGTGATTTCTCAGCTCACGGAAGAATATAGATGTGAGAGCGAGCTTCTTTTTCCGATATGGATGCAGTGCCGTGAGTTGATGTCACAATTCAGGTACATTAATTTCCACTGGATACGAAGGACTTTGAACAGTGAAGCCAATGACTTGGCACAGATGGCTTCCGGATACAAGGAAACAACCGATGGGGTCGATGTAGAGGTTCAGTTTCTAGAACCTGGAGACTGGAGAGCCGATATCTTCAATTATTTGAAGGATCTGGCTCGGGGGCACCCAAAAGGATAAGACTCAAAGCTATGAAGTATGTTCTGATAGGGGACGACATGTTCTACAGGACTTTGGAAGAACTGCTGCTTAAATGTTTGGGGCCTTCGGAGTTGAATCGGCTCTTGCATGAGGTTCATGAAGGAGCCTGCGGTACTCATCAATCGGCTCATAAGATGAATGGATGATTAGACGATCGGGATATTACTGGCCTACCATGCTTGAGGATTGCTTTAAATATTACAAGGGATGTCAGGCATGTCAGAGATTCGGCAAGATTCAGATGGTGCTGGCATCAGTAATGAATCATATCATTAAGCCATGGCCGTTCAGGGGTTGGGCCATGGATATGATTGGCCAGATTAACCCGCCATCTAGCAAAGGTCACCAATGGGTGTTAGCTGTCATGGATTATTTCATAAAATGGGTGGAGGCGGTACCCATGAGGTCGGTGGCATTGAAAGATGTGATCAGTTTTGTTAAAGAGCACATCATTCATAAGTTTGGGATTCCTCAGACCATTACGACCGATGGAGGATCGGTCTTTATATCGGAGGAATTTAGAAAGTTTGCCGATGACACGGGGTTCAAGCTGATCAGATCATCCCCATATTATGCCCAGGCTAATGGACAGGCCGAAGCATTGGCGTAATATCTGCTATGGGTGGAGGTTCGGTTATGGTTTGTTCTTATGCTAAAGAATTGGCGTAATATCTACTAGTTTAGGCCTTGCAAACGGGTTGGACGATCCGGCGACATATTAGATGCTTTGCCTTGATCTTAATAGGATTGATCCGGGAATCGGCTTTCGCTTGTTCTTAGGCCTCTTTTCTGGTTAAGGTTCGGTTATCTTTTACGCTCGTTAGGCCTTACTACGTGTAGGATGTTCTGATCTAGCAGTGAAGCTTTTACCGTCGTGGATTAGATTAGCTAGATTTAATTGAAGCAGTTTTTGCAGTTATTTGCTTTATCCATTACCATCTGGATATGCAGATCCAATCTGACACCGGGACTCGATCGTCTCTTTAAAGCCGATGCAAGAGTCGTCCCGGGGAGCCGACCATGGCTCGGACTAATGTTTACACGTGTCTGTGCTTGTAGGCAAATCGTCGAAGGCACGTTCGCACCTTCCTGATCAGGTATAGGTTAGGTGGCACGCCCTGCGTCTTAGAAAGCCACGGTGTGTGCCAGTATTGCAGGCCATTGATGAGGGAGCAGTGCCTGCCAGCGCCCCGGCAACCTCCTGGCTCTTCGTGTTGCCTGTCGCTACTCGCCGGTGGGTTTTGACTGACAACACCATGATAGATGCAAAATTCAAGGGCATGATTGAAACAAAAAAATGAAAGCAAATGTCAGGCCTACGACTTTTATGTTGGATGCTTTTGACATTTATATGTGAATTTGGGACGAAAGGGAGCTAGAACATGCTGGTTTTGAAGGAACTCGAGGCAATTCAGAGATGAACAGTAGATTGTTGTTCTTATCTTCTTCCTCAAACAATAACAAGCAAGATTCATAGCACCCACATGCCGGCAAGAGGGGCGAACAACATGGGGAGTGCAAGCATATCACACCCTATTTCGAAAAGAAGACCAGATGTACCTCATATGTGTGTCAGGATCATGTTTCACACAAAAGGAAGACGTCATAAGTGAATATATCAAAGACAATGTTCAACAATGCAAACAAAATAGAAAATAAGTACTTTATTATACACTCTGATAAATAGACACGAAGGTCTTTAAATGTTTCACCGAATATCCTAAACGAGATCTTCAACAAAGGTTCATCAACTCCCACAGGAACTTTGACTGGTGAATGCTCCTAGAACTCCTCAAAGTCACTGAAGTACTCCACTTCATTGTTCTCTTCTGAACAACAATTAGGCTAGGGTGAGTACTCTTATGGTTGATACTCGGCAAGGGGGAAAAATGCAAGGCCATCAAGGAAAGGCTAAGGTTTATTGATGTTAGCATTTTAGTTGGTCAAATTTTATTAGCAAGCGCCTATTATCTAGGTATAAGTGTATACCAACCCACTTAAGTATAAGCATAAAGGATCCAACATTTCAAAACCAAGAACCACAAGTTAATAATTCTTCAAGTTCAATTATCATGTGAGGGTCCAAGCCACTTATGACCGCGAGCATGGCTGTTTTAACAGTTTTACACTCTGCAGAGGTTGTACACTTTCACCACAACTCATGTTTCCCTGAGTCGCCTGGGTTTGCAAGGCCCTTAAACACTTCTTTGGTGAGTGGCGAGGGGTCCACTACGAAGCCTTTACAAAGACATGCAATAAACTAGGTAGCACGCTAGAGTTTCAGTAGCGGTGCGGACCATAACCCTCCCTAATGGTCTGTACCTTAGCAAAGGCTACTACCCTAAGAGGACCGGGCTATACCCCATCACCGTCCCCCTCCTTGCCCTTTTGGTAAGGCTACCAGTTAACTACACACCTAATTAATCGGCTAAGGTCAGAGCCATGAGACAATGTGGTTGTACGGTTTTCTTGGGTGGTTATCCATGTTCCATTTAAACAAAGTAATCTTGTCCAAAAACCTTGATATAACAGTAAATAAAGTCATGTTTAACATTTTTCAAAGATTTATAACATAACCATCCCAAGGTAAAGCAACTAAGCATTTCTATCCAACAATATATTAAATACGGTGTTCCAAGGCTTAGGTAAAAAGACTAGGTAAAGTCCTTAATAAGATTCCCATCATTTTCATGCATATAACAATAAAGTGTATCATCATGCTATTATTGGGATCAAAATGGAACATGTAGAGGGGGAAAATCCACTAGCCTTCCTCGGCTAATTGCTAAAACTCATCCTCGTAAGCTTGATCTTGTTCTCCCTCGAACAGCACGTCGTCTATACGAACACACAAGCAAAGCAAACAAAACAAAAAAAAGAAATAGTATAAAATAGTAAAAACAGTACTGGAAAAGTTGATAAAGATGTAGAGCACGATGCAAGGATCGCGTGAGTGCAAGAGTAGCTAAAAACAGAGTTAAAACGTGAAAGATAAGGCTAGAACAAGGTTCTAGGGACTTGTTTGCGACAGGTTTGAACTTCCAAAGGCTAGCTAAGAAGGAACTAGGGGCTAACACCTAATTAAACCCTATACACAGGGGCTAGCATACAAAAACAGGGTCCAGGGATGGTGGGCACAAAAACCAGAAAGGTCAGGGGCCTAAACAAAAGAAAAAGGACCTATACCTAATTACTTTTGAACTGGACAGGACTGCAAGTTGATTTCTATAAATCTCAGGGGCTCTTTTGAAAAATCACCAGGGATGGCTCTAGTTGACCGGTATTGACCCGATTTTAGACGGATCTGTTCCGTTGGATCTTGATCCAACGGCTAAAGACTGCTTAAGGCGGCTCGGCTCAGCTCGACGCGGGGCGGCGGCTCGGCTCGGCTGCAGGCGGGGACACCACTTGGCGGGCACGTCTCACGCAGGACGGGTGGCTCCGCGGCTCGAGCGGGGCGGCGTTGGTGCCGGTGGGCGGCGGTGCACGGCGGCGAGACCGCCAGAGTTCACCGAAACAGTGCTCCGGGGCTCGGTTCGGGCTGGGTTTTGCCCGGGGAGGTAGAAGGGGCGTCAGCGAACTCAATGAGGGCTTCGGCGCGGCATTTTGGAACGGTGGAGGAGCTTCTCAATGGAGAGGGGCTACGGCATCACTGGTGATGGTCGAACCTGACCATCCAGAGCTCGACCTCGCGCGCGGGGCAGTCGAGGAGGACTAGAGGGCGACAGCGCATGTGATGGAGGGTCTTGGGGGCAACAACGACACTGGGTGAAGCCGTCGGCGGTGAGGGGAGGCCATGGCATGCTGGTGAGCAATTGCCGTGGCACCAGCGTGAGAAGGAGGGGAAGAAGGAGTTGGTGACTGTTGACGGTCACTAACGAACCATTCTGACCGTCAACTCCAGCACAAAATTCAACCATAATGTGGAATACATGCTAGGACAGTTTTATTTACTAACGAATTTCATAGATGGTGTTTGAGAATGCGTGCAGATGATTTTAAGCAAAATTTACAGCAAAACGGTGTGGCATGATCCAAGACACGATGTTCCGGCGAATCGGGACGCGACACATGTCAAAACATGGATTGGAGGGCCCATCAGAGCAAGAAACCGATATGACAAAAGCCAAGACACAAGCCAATGACAAGTGGGCCCAGAGAATAGCCCACATGACAAAAGGGGAAGGTCAGTGGGCCCACTGGGTGGTCGGCCGACCAACCCATGGGCCCCACTGCCTTTAGGTCCCACATGGAGGCTCCTCATTGGATGATGAAGTCAGTATTCGTGCAGTTGCAGATTTTATTCGTGATGTTATAAAGTACCAACAAGCTTTCTGGCGCCGTTGTTGGGGAATGGTAGTTACATTATCTTCGGACTCAGTCGTCCTCGTATCGTTTTCTTTTTCTTTATTTCTTCCTCAACCCCCGTTATCCATGTAGAAGCTATCCGTTTTACAGCTCTCTTCACCCAAGAGTGAGTTCTATGAGCCAGTGTCTCCCGCTGACCCAATTCTTTCCACCAGCTATGAACTCAGCTCAGGCTTTATAGCCTTAGTTCAGGAAAATTCCTTATCAGGAAGGGATTGTGAAAATCTCTACCAATATCGGCACAAATTTGAGCAAGTGTGCTCGTGCTTGAAAATTTTAGGCATGACACACGAAACTCTCAAAAGGAAGTTGTTTCCTTTCTCCCTTTCGGAGGAAGCGAAGCAATGGTATATTCGTATCATAGGATGTGTGAACGGAAGTTGGAATGAACTTCGAAACATATTCTGTTCTATGTTCTTCCCGCTTTCGCGAATATGTGCCATACGAACGGAAATTTTAACTTTCTGTCAGAATGATAAAGAATTGATTGGTGTAGTTTGGGCTCGATTTACATTATTGGTTCAATCAGGACCTGACTTGTCATTACCCGAGCATTTATTGCTCTAGCATTTTTATGCTTGTCTTGACAAGGAGTCTGCATACCATCTCGATCTTACTTCTAGAGGATCTTTCGCTCATCTTACCCCATCCGAAGGCAGGGAAGTCCTTAATAAAATTTTGGACAAAACCTCTTTCATTTGTATCCACAAGCCAGTTCCGACAGAACCCGAGATGTGTCAAGAGGAACCTTTAGAGATTGAATCAGAACCTTTAGAAAGCCAATCAGTAGATTCGACCCCTGAACCCTCTCCTGAACTTAAACCCGAAACACCAGAGGAAGAGGATCCTCTACTTCCAGAGTTTCGCCAAAGTATCAAGTCCGATCTCTTTGAAGATTTCGGCAACACATCAAAATACTTTTGTCAGAAGTGACCATCGGTCCCTGCAACCCCTATGGATCCCTCAAAAGAGAATTATCTTCGGGAGACGATCCAAGAGTTGACAATGTTGATGAGTAACGAATGGCTACAAGAAGGAGAGTTGTCTCTGGACCCAATTCAGCTCACCTCCCCTTCCTCATCATTCCATTGCCGTCTACGAGATCAAAATGTGGACACTCTTTATAGTCCCACTATCGGAGCCAATCTTATGTCAGCCGAGTTTGCCTTAGCTTTTTTGGGCAACCACAAGCTCACTCCGACAGATAGATAACTTAAGAGAACTTCAGGTTCTCTTACAAAGTAGTTATGGGATACTCATAGACGTGTCATTTTGGCACGATGATGTTAATGTCCGACTGAATTTTCATGTCTTCGAAGATCTCAACTTCAATTTCATGATAGGACATCCCCTTAAGGCTCTCCTTAAGGATGTACCTAAAGAAGGATGTCTAAACATCAAGTTAGGGAAGGACACTCTCCACATTCCCATGGATCGAGCACTAAAATGCTTAGTAGAAGATCTCCCTACTCTCGAGCCAATCAAGGAAATAATGGCCACTTTCGTTCCCGAGTCTTTTGACTGAAACCACGAGGAGGATATCGAGGAAAATCCAGAAGAAGTTGTCGAGGCAGATGAGGACTCTAACGAGATCGAAAAGCCATCACGACCCACGATTAAGCTAAAGCCTTTACCTTCTGGGCTTAGATACGCTTTCTTAAATAGCGATGTAGAGTCTTGTGATCATTAGCGATAAACTATCAGAGGAGGAGACACATAAGCTCATCGCTATCCTAGGGAAGTACCGATCAGTCTTAGGCTATACCCTACAGGATCTCAAGGGCATCGGTCCCGCTCTTTGCACACACTGAATTCCTCTGGATCCCCAAATAGCACCTTCAAGTGAACCCCAAAGAAGGCTAAACAACGCTATGAGGGAGGTGGTGAAGAAAGAGGTCCTCAAACTCCTCGATGCTAGAATTATCTATCCTGTTCCTTATAGTGAGTGGGTAAGCCCTGTTCAGGTCATGCCC
The DNA here is from genome assembly GCF_016808335.1 of Panicum virgatum. Lineage (NCBI taxonomy): Eukaryota > Viridiplantae > Streptophyta > Magnoliopsida > Poales > Poaceae > Panicum > Panicum virgatum. The sequence goes on along the minus strand of NC_053143.1, from coordinate 34,484,737 downwards.
AAGAAAGGAGGCATGACGGTGGTGGAAAATAGCAAGAACGAGCTAATTCCACAACAACCCGTCACGAGATGGAGGATGCTTATAGATTACAGAAAACTCAACAAGGCCACGAAGAAGTATCACTTCTCACTACCTTTCAACGATGAGATGTTAGAATGGTTGGTGAAGCACTCCTACTTCTGTTTCCTTGATGGTTATTCTGGCTATCATTAAATACCCATCCATCCTAAAGACGAAAGCAAGACTACGTTCACATGTCCTTCTGGAACGTATGCCTACCGATGAATGTCGTTCGGGCTATGAAATGCATCTGCATCGCTATTGGCGCCTACCAGCGTCACCACCGGGAAAACAGCGATGATGCCCGCAAATGCCAATTGGGGTGGCAGGTATTTCATGAACCATGAATAAATCCGCAAGCGCACAGAATATCGTTGTAGCATTTTACCTGGGAGTATACCAGGGTGTCATTTATATTTCCGCTGGGAAGGTGGTGAATGAAGAGATATAGACTAGTTGATGAACTTTATCTAGATTGGATATTCTCTTGCATAAACATGGGTAAGATAGATAACATGGTAGGAGGTAGTCTGACACACCCACAAACTACCCTCTAGATAAATAAATAAAAGAAATGGAAAGATGGTTTAGGCCAGGAGCAAGGTAGAAGTTGGAGCTCGAGTCAACTGTGCTAGGCTAGCTATATCTATGCCATCTTATGGTTAGATCGTCAGAGATTAAACTACACAATAGGGAGACCGCTATCGAAGCAACGGGAGGAGCCCGTACACCCCGGTGGCTTTATGCACCTCCTATCCCCCATAACGAATGTGGAGGATTACTAGGGCTCGAACAGGGCTGTCAGCACCTGCCGGATATCTACAAACCATGGGTATAGTTGACATCCAACAACTCTTAGCTAATCTAGACACCATGTTTACACTAGTAAGCGATACTCTAGTGTCCCGCGCGGAGCCCCCACCCTCCGGACGGACAGACATCATACTAGAGCAAACATACGAATACTGGAGCAGTTGATAGAGTTCTAAGGCCGATATGTTAACCATCGCAATCACAGGGCGATCATGCAATGCAAATATTGAACAATAACACAACTAGATCAAGAAGCATATATCTGATAACTCAGAACATACTTCGAGCAGATATCGGTAACCATAGTCTAATTCTATTACAAACAACAGAATATTACAAGAGAGAGCTAGAGATGAACCCATACCAAAACTCTCGAGCAACTCCGGCAACTCGATGACTCCTAGACTTCTCCTAAACTCCACTAATCCTAAAGACTATACAAGAGGTGAGTGTGTTGAGCTGTGTGTGTGTGTGTGTTCATTCTTTATGCCCCCCTTGTATTTATAGCAGGAAGCCACGGGGTGAGAAGCTGCAATCCTCGGTGAACTACCATTGGGAGCCTTTGAGACGTCACCACGTGGTTGGATTAAGGCGGTGGGGCCCACAGGCCGGTGGCCGACCAGGCTGGTCGGCCGGCCTGCCAGTGGCGCCAACCGCCCCCAATCTTGTCTGCTAGGCTTGTCTGGGCCTCCTCTGGTCTGAACACTGGGGTATAGCTTGTCTTAAGTGGATTTGGGTTGGTTCTTGGGCTACACTTGGTCCGATGAGCCTGAATCGACGCTCTGATATTTTCTGTGATTTTATGTCTAGCCAAAGTGTGCTTGCAACCTGCATATTAGCTCAAAAACACAACTTGCATTTTCTAGAAGGTGAAGTGTGGTTTAGGGACTTTATTGGATAAAGATGCTTGTAAGAAATGCAAACTCTCATGATTTTCTGATCAAGTTGACGCCTGGAAATGGTTGTTAGAGAGCATCAACAATCGTTCCAAAGGTGCATGATGTCCATTTTCTCATATATGATCAAGGAAATAATGGAAGTTTTCATGGATGATTTCTCGGTCTATGGAACAACCTTTGATCATTATCTAGAAAATTTGGACAAAGTCTTGCAGAGATGCCAAGAAAAGGACCTGATTCTCAACTGGGAGAAATGACATTTTATGGTCCGTGAAGGCATCGTCTTAGGACACTTGGTGTCCGAATGAGGGATAGAGGTGGATAAGGCAAAAATCAAAGTCATCGAGGGACTTCCGCCTCCCACCAATGTGAAAGGAATCCAAAGCTTTCTAGGCCATGCAAGATTCTATCGATGGCTCATTGCGAACTTCTCTCAGATCGCTAGACACCTCACAAGCCTTCTAGCTAAGGATGTACCTTTCCAATTCATAGACGAGTGCCATGAAGCCTTTGAAACTCTCAAGAAGGCACTCGTATCAGCTCCAATCATACAACCCTCAGATTGGAAGCTCCTGTTCGAGATCATGCATGATGCTAGTGATTACGCGGTGGGGGCCGTACTTGGTCAAACCAAGGACAAGAAGCATCACGCGATCGTGTACGCCAGCAAGACACTCACAGGAGCCCAGCTCAACTATGCCACAACAGAAAAGGAGCTCCTAGCAGTCATCTTTGCTATCGATAAGTTTAGATCTTATCTAGTGGGGACAAAGGTCATAGTCTACACCGACCATGCAGCACTCAAGTACCACTTCACTAAGAAGGATGCTAAACCAAGGCTGATCAGATGGATTCTCCTACTCCAAGAATTTGATCTAGAAATCAAGGATAAGAAAGGAGTAGAGAATTCAGTGGCGGATCATTTATCGCGCATGCCCATCACCAGCACTCAAGAACTGCCGATAAATGACTTCCTACGGGATGATATGCTTCTCAAGGTAACAGCTTCGCACCCCTGGTATGCGATTATCGTGAACTTCATGGTTTCAGGGTACCCACAGGGGAGAGCAGAAAGAAGTTGAGCTATGTGAGCAGACGCCACTTATGGGATGCACCATATCTGTACCGTGTATGTGCAGATGGGTTACTCAAACGTCATGTACCTACGGCAGAAGGATGCAAGATCATAGAAAAATGTCATGCAGTACCATATGGAGGTCACTATGGTGTATTTCGCACTCAAGTGAAAATCTGGAAAAGTGGATTGTATTGGCCATCTATGTATGAAGACACCAAAAACTTCATACGAAGATGCCCAAATTGCCAGAGGCATGGAGGGACCACAGCTCGCAATGCGATGCCCCTAACTTAGAACCTTCAAGTTGAACTTTTCGACGTGTGGGGCATCGACTATATGGGACTTTCGTAAGATCCCAAGGTTGCGAGTATATATTGGTCGCCGTTGATTACGTCTCAAAATGGATCGAAGCCATGCCATGCAGGGCCGCAGATGCAAAGCATGCCTGTAAGATGTTCCAAGATATTATCTTCCCAAGGTTTGGCACACCAAGGATGGTAATCAGTGACGAAGGATCGCACTTCATTGACTCGGCCGTCCGAAGCTTTCTCGAGGAACTAGGGACAAGGCACAACATCGCGACCCCGTATCACCGCCAAACCAGCGGTCAGGCAGAAACATCCAACAAACAAATCAAGAATATTCTGCAGAAGACCGTGAATGAAATAGGGAAGGGATGGAAGCTGAAACAACCGGATGCTCTATGGGTATACCGCACAGCATACAAGACACACATTCGAATGTCACCCTACTAGATTGTCTAGGGGAAAACTTGCCATTTACCCGTAGAGCTGGAGCACAGAGCGCACTATGCCATCCGAAAATGGAACATGGATTTAAAACAAGCCGGAGAGTACCAGAAGCACCAGATCTCAGAACTTAAGGAATGGAGAGATAAAACTTATCACAGTGCCTCGATCTATAAAGAAAGAACCAAGAGATGGCACAATAAGCTGTTGAAGCCCAAGACCTTCAACCCAGGAGACAAGGTATTATTTTTCAATTCCAGGGTCAAATTGTTTGATCGTAGAAAGCTACGCAGTAAATGGCTAGGACCGTACCACATCATCGACACTTCACCCCATGGAGTCATCACATTACAAGATGATGACGGTAATACCTACAAGGTAAATGGTCAATGCCTCAAACTCTTCTTAGACCTTAATAGAGCTCTCGATGAAGAAATAGACGTGATTGACTTAGTCGATCACGCTCACATATTTAACTAAGAGCCATATAGGCCAAAAGGGAAAGTGGGCCCACAATATCTATAACATCCTAAGCCCTACCGTCGACCAGAGAAAGCTGGGGCCCACTAAGGCCCAGCCATGGTCGGCCGACTACCATGGTCGGCCGAGCATGGGCTGGCCTCAATGCGGCCGATCCTCGGTGCACGGCCCCTCTGACCCGTGAAAAGCTCGAATCCATCATGCATGATGGCGTTCGCAAGGAGAAAAAGAGAGTTCTCGTGCCTCCCTTCCAGAAAACCTAAACCCTCTCCTTCTCCACCTTGTTCCCATCTACCCCAAAACCTCCATCAACTCCAACAGCATCCCGTACACCACTCGCCATGGCCGGTAAGGAGATAGTTCCGTTCGCTGCCGCAGAACCCTGCCAAGAAGAGGCCCTCAGTCCAATGGAGCAATACTTTGTGGAATCCCTACAAGAAGAAGTCTACTCAGTGCCCGCGACCTCACCGGCGACACCTCCGAGCACCCCGAGAAGGAGGGACCCGAGGGACTCCAGGGGATGGTCGGCCAACCATGGTGGTCGGCCGACACCCCCATGAGCCCGCTCAGCCCACGGTTCCTCCAGAGGTTCTCCCTCACTTGGTGGAGTACCTTCCATGGAGGACTGGCATCGCAAGCCACAAAACAGACCCTCGAAGAAGAAGTTAGAAGTCTTCACTATAAAGCTTTTTCAAGATGAGAATGCACCCGATCCAAGATTAAAGCCCGGTGAAAAATATGTACATTCTTGGGTAACCAAGGAGGGCCGCGTGATCAGCCATGATTACCGGCGCAACAAGATATCTCCGGATGAGCCACCACTCTAGCTGCGCCTCACAATCTTTGGAGTTCGGCCACCAGCCAAGGCAGAGGATCATCAAGGTAAAACTGAGATGGGTGAATTCTCCCATGAACTCAGAAGAGCTCACATGGCCAACGTCAAATTGGACGTGTCTCAACAAAGACTGAGGTCAGAAATCAAGGATATGCAAGAAGACCTCTACCTCTACCTGGAGTACCTTGATGACAAGCTGGATCTCCTAGTGAGGGCACTAGGAATTAGAGGTTCGAGTAGGGGTCTTAGAGAGGGGATCCCTCATTATCATTAGTTTAGTTTGGGCGATAGTTTTGGTTAATTCGTTTAGGTTTAGTTCGGTTTAGTGCGCAGAGCCCCTTTACCTTCCATATTTTGTTTTGTCTATGATCGATGAGCAGGTCGAAAACAAGTGTGGGGGGGGGGGGAGATCCCATGATGTCGCGCATACACCTACAATCATCCTCATATGTCACGCACGCCTCTCACTCTAACTCCTGAGTTTGCACTACCTCACTTGTTTCCTCCCTATTACATGAGCATAACGTTTTAAATATCCAAAAAATTGTTTAAGCATATGCTAAAAGGAGTTCTTGATGAACGCTTGCATAAATGTTGTTTCATGTTGCGCTTGAGTTTGTGAACCAAATCTTATAGGACCCCATGATGCTTAATTATTGACTAACGTGATATGTTTGGTTCAAAGCTGTTCATCCTTTCATGTTGATATGTTTACCTCCATGTATGCTTTCCTACCAGAGCCATATGATGTTTCCCACTTGAAAATCATTTGCATATGTCTCTTGACTATGTGTTGAGCTCGATCAAATTTTGTGACCCATCATAGTTTTACTTTATTCACGTTCTTGATTAAAGGTTGTATGCATAGATGAAGACCAATGCTCCTTAAATATTGTCTGACAATAGTCACAAAAAAAAGAGAGGAAGAGATGGCATGCCAAAGAAGCATGACCCAAAGAGAGAGAGAGAGAGAGAGAGAGAGAGAGAGAGAGAGAGGGGGAGAGGAAGAGATGGCATGCCAAAGAAGCATGACCCAATAAATAAAGTCAGACATGAAAGGAGCATGTAATTATCTGTGCACTAACCTAATCAGTTCACAGATATAAGTATTATACCTATGGATCCAATCTTTGATCTTGCAACGGATTTGAGTCAAGCATATGCCTTTTTACTCCCTTTCCAAACTCCACATATGCCAGCCATATCAGTAAGGCAGAGTAGAGGCAAGCCCTGGTAAGAAGATACGCATGAGTGATATTGAGAGACCTATGAACGAGAGTAAGACCATGAACACTTTCTTTATGAAAATTCTTGCAAAAAACCCCAAGTTTGGTAGCATGGCAAGATGGCACCTGAGGCAAGGTTCATTCTGTTCTTCAACAATTACAGACATCATGGTAGACACACTCAAGTTCACAAGCAAAAGCAAGGTATGGAATAACTTTTGTGCAGGATGTTCTATCAAGGACAGGCCAAGGCACCTCAGTCTTGACCTTTACTCGAGACGAGCAAAGGGCCAAGTGTGGGGGACCCTATTAATGGTCACTAACGACCTATTCTGACCGTCAACTCCGGCATAAAACTCAACCATAATGTGGAATACATGCTAGGATAGCTTTATTTACTAACAAATTCCACAGATGGTGTTTGAGAATGCGTGCAGGTGATTTTATGCTAAATTTGTAGCAAAACGGTGTGGCATGATCCAAGACACGATGTTCCGGCCAATTAGGACGCGACACGTGTCAAAACATGGATTGGGGGGCTCACCAGAGCAAGAAATCGACATGACAAAAGTTAAGACACAAGCCAATGACAAGTGGGCCCAGAGAACAGCCCACGGGACAAAAGGGGAAGGTCGGTGGGCCCACTGGGTGGTCGGCCGACCAGCCCATAGGCCCCACCGCCTTTAGGTTCCATGTGGAGGCTCCTCATTGAACGATGAAGTCGGTTCTTGGAGGTACACCTGCAGATGGAGCTCCCCTTAGCCGTGGCTCCCTCCTATAAATATAGGGGGGGAGAAACACACACACCACACACCTCACCTTCACCTTCTCCTCATTTGGAGCTTGGAGATCTTCATCCTAGATGCTTTATGCAGCCCAGGGGTGTAGAAGATTAGGAGGAGAGTGAGGAGGAGTCGGGGAACTGCCGGGTTTTTTGGCACTCTTCTCCGCTTGTACCTCAATAGATGCTTATTCGGTTGTAAGTGTTCGAGACTTTCTTATTTAGAATTAGATTTTAGTTGCATGTTATTTCTTCTGTCTTATATTGAATTGAGAGTATGCTTAAAGTAATATATGATCCTAGCTTAAGATTCCAGTTAGAGAAGGATAATCTTGGCCAGGGTTAGGATTAATACGGTAGAGCGTAGACGTGGTGTCTAGGCTAGAGTTTACCACTTAGTTGTCTTATACGCCCACAGATTAAGAGGTAGCCGGCAGGAGGTGACAGCCCTGTTCGATCCCTAATAACCCTCCACATTCAGATACCGGATAAAGCATTATTATTGGAGCTACTGGCTTGTATAAGCCAGTTGAAACCAGTTGCTCGAAGTATAAGGAGAGGGATCTCTTCTTCTAAACGTAGATTCTAAATCTTAGGAAGTACTCTGTATCCTATCTCTCTTACACCAGTGTGTGTCCTTGGATGATCCTAAACTCGTAGATAGTGTACTCACGTTCCTCAGTGTATATGATATCCTGGAATACTCTTGGGTGAAAGCTACAGCGGTATCCGTGCGCTTCCAGATTTTATTCGTGACGTTACATAGGACCAACAGTGACGAGGCTTGACCCAAGGCGAAGCTCCGGCAGTGGTCGTAGTCGTCTGGGATGTAGTGAGATGGCAGATCGACGGCGCAACCGAGCGTGGAGGCGCTGAGCAGAGGTAGCAAGCAGAGCAAGATCGAGAGCGAGGAAAGGAGGTGTGGCGGGGCTCTGGTGCCTTTTATAGGGCGGGTGTGGGAGCAGATAGGTCAGCAGGGAGAGGAGAGGGTGGAGCTCATTGGTGCGGCACCAATGTCAATGAATGGCGCATGGTGGCGTGGCCGTTTGCAGTGGGAAGGAAAAGAAACGGAAGAGGGATGCGGGGAGGTGGAGCTAGTGCTCCACTGAGCTCGGCCGGTGGCACCATGACACGGGGAGGTGAGAGGGCGAGAGGAGGAAGGAGGATCTGACGCATGGGACCAAGCTGGCGGTGACGGGGAGAGAGGGAGAGGTGGGATGGGCCGGGTTGGCCTTGTTGGGCTGACTGGGCCGCGCAGGGAAAGAAAAGGAGGAGAGGAGGAGGGTGGGCTGGGCTGGTTTGAGGAGAGAAGAAAGTTTTCTTTTTTTATTTTTTTTAACACAAACTTCATTTGAACAAAAAATTTATTTTGATTTCAAACTCAATTTGAATTTTGGGTGTTACAAAGCATGAGGTGGCCCATGTTGGCGGTACGAAATCAAATAAAAGCCACATTGAGACAGTCATCTTCAACCTCCCGCCGGTTGGTCCCTCTTTTTGCTGAGCTCCCTTTGTTGCTGAAATTCATCACCATCGATCCATTCCTATCCGATTCCTTGCAGCCACACTATCACAAGCCAGCCACAAATTCTTTTGAGCCGTTCCCGAGTCAAACTCTCCACCGGAATTGCCTCACTGCCGTCATCTTCCTCCTTCTGCCACAAGCCACCACCGATTCGGCCCCACCGCCGCCTCCAGCACCGCACGGGACGATGGCGAGCTAGGCCTCTGGGAGGAGAACCTGGCGCGCTGGAGGAGGACAAAGCGCACGGGACAAGCAGATGGCGAGCGGAAGGGCCTCGCGAAAGATGACTAGAGAAGAGTGCTGGATGCAGAGCTGGATAGCGAGGAGAAGATTCTGAAGAGACTGTTGGATCCGATTTTTACCCAAGTTTTGCTATTTTTATCTGGTTAACATGTTTTACAAAGGCTCTTGGAGATGGTTAGCATTTGCTAATCTCATCTGCTAAGTCCGACATGTACCGCATTCGACATAAGGTGCATGATAGACAAGCATTCGCAGTTTCATAATTAAAGGGAAACAAATACACATATAAGCTGTGCTACCTCCATTATATATATAACGGAGTGTAGATAAAACTCGTCCTACGTACACACACCTGAACATACACTGTCTAGATACATAGCAAAATCTATGTATCTAAATAAGCTAACACGAATTGTAATTTTGGATGAAGGAAGTACGTATGCACGGTCGTATAGCATGCAAGAAGCAATACAAGCACCAGTCTGCCAACACGCAAACTTATTTAAAACTACATATCCACCCCATATAAGCTCTGATCTGGTTCACCATGGTATTGGAAAAGATGCAGATATATTGCATGAATGTCATGGGTAGACCTCGATGATTGACCGAACGCCAAGAACCGGTGTTATCTTGTAGTCGTGGAATCCTGCTTCGAAGAAGATCTTCTTCCACTGGTTCTCATCTCTCTCAGTGCCGTTGATAAACATGATGAACAGATCAAAGACGACCTGCATCTCTCTCCGCTTCTTTTCAGACTGTCCTGCACCAATCACAATATCTATGATTACCAACTTTCCTCCTTCGTCTCTTGGAGGAATAGCTTTTTTGCAGTTCTTCAATATCTTAACACATTCTTCATCGCCCCAGTCATGCAAGACCCACTACGAGAAAAAAAGAAAAAAAGTCATATTTATCTTATAAAAGATTATGTCATTAATTAAGTGCAGAGAAGCTGAAAATTGAAAAGAATCATATTTATGTTGTTAATATTTAGAAGCAGAAGCATTTCAAAAGCAAAAATAACCCGGACCAGCCGACTGGTCTGATAACGTGCTACACGACCACATACCTTGAGGAATATCATGCTCGCTGGTGGCACAGTCTCAAACATGTCGCCAGCGATATAGTGCACGCTGGTGTCGTTGGGAGCATCTGCAACAACATGGCCAAGTTCTAGCACACTGCATTTCAGATGCGGGAACGCCTTCACGATGGCATGTGCCGCGCCGCCATGTCCCCCTGCGACGTCGATCAATGAGTCTGCCCCGTGGAATACCTCCCCGAACTCATTGACAACAATGTCCATGATGAGTTCAGTGTCTGAGTTCATCCCGTTGTTGAAGAGCGCGTTGAACGCTGGGTCACTGTCGGCTAGCTCCCAAAGTGTGCGATCGTTCCTCAGCTGGAACATGCATGGTTCGGGCAGCTCACGCCGAAGCCACCCGCCAAGCTCAAACAAGGAGGAGACGAGGGTTGATTGGAGTAGCATGGTGGTGATGGGGACCTGGTTCCGTGAGCCGACAAGGAGGCGGGACATTGGTGTGAGCGTGTACAGGAGCTGCTCGCAGCTGCTGATGCCCGGTGGTGCCTGTTGGGCATTGAAGACACCAGTGGCCGTGAGCACACGCATGAGGCGGCTCAAGCAGGGGATCTTGGCCGGAGGGACCATAGCTCTGGTGGCTATTTGGGCTAGGGTGGCGCCGCCTCCATGGTGTTGGATGGTCTCGGCGATGCGGAGGTCTATGGCAGATTTGAGGGCCATGGATTTGACATAGGCAAATATGTTTTGCCAGAGATCAAGCTGAGCGTCAAGCAAGGCCTGGCCTGCGAGCGCCATGGTTCTATGCTACTGCTGCCGTTTTCTATTGTAGTGATCCATCTGTAGGTATAGAGCCTCTTTATATAGATGTTGTCCGAGGAATACTTCATCAACCCAGGCTGGACCAATGATCATAAAGTTTTAGCAAATTTTTATTCTGTTTAATTTTTTAAATCAACTTTTATGGGCCATCGTACTCCTACAGATACCTTATTTTTAGCTGTGAAAAGTAGAAACTCTTGGTATATCTATCCCAAAAATACTACTTTATCTGTCCCTTATAAACACTTTTTGTAATAGTAGTTTTGTGCCGCTGGTGCACGCCCACTGCTGTGATAAGAAAACGGCTAGGGTCCTCGATGATGCCACTTTCAAGTCAAAATTTGCCGATCTAACTTTTGAACACTGTATGTATACGTATTCTCTTTGAAATTCATTTAATTTAGCTTCAGAAAGGACACATATGAAAGCTCCTGCTCCAAACGAACATGTGTGCACATGTGCAGCTGCAGAAAATAAAAAAACAGTTGCCATCTGATGGATTGCGACCAGCCCGAAAAGGATTGGAACTTATGTAGCCGCGCGTTTTATTGGTCGCCTCTTATATACCATTTGATTTAAAGTTAAATTCTAAAAAAATTTAGCAGTTTATACTACATGGTCTGGAATGGAAACTGATCTTTCTAATATAGCAAGCACATGGACACGAAACATTCATAACATGCATGCATCCATGGCTATGGGAAAATACTTTTCTACTATACTCCCTCCGTCCCAAAAAACAAGTCATCCTAGGAATTCTAGAATATATTAACAAGAACGTAAAATGACTATATTTGCCCCTACTTATTATCCATATTTGGCACTAATTGATTCTTGCATGCACATGCACTTTCTAAATAGGGTAGGATGACTTGTTTTTTGGGACAAATTTTGAATCCTAGAGTGACTTGTTTTTCTGGATGGAGGGAGTAGGTTGGATATAGTTAGAAAACATGTTTTGAGATCCCGCAGAACTCACTTGGATAGGGGACCCACTTGTCCTGCCAATGTCATGGTCGTCGTCGCTCATGAACCCCGTGGGTCCCGCCATCACCGTCCTCCTACGCGTCCGGGGCCTTCTCATCGCGAGGTCCGCGGAACGGGGGACGTGGCGTCCTCCCATACAAGCGGCGCACACCTCTACCCTACCCTATTGCTGCATAGGCGACGTGGGGCGTGCACTCCACTGTTCACCATGTCGGCAAGTGTCCCATCTCCCTCCTCATCTGTTTCCTTGTCGGTGTGCGGACGAGATGGGTCACTGTGGACCCTTCCTAGGGGACAAGCGGAAGGCAGCCATCCGATCAGAGGTCGGTCGCGAGGCCACCCTCCAATCAGAGGTTTGGCGCGAGGCGGCCCTCTTGTCAGAGGTCGGGCGAGGCAGAGCCCTTCCGTAGAGGTCGGACAAGGCGGAGCCCTTCTGTAGATGTCAGGCGAGGCATAGCCCTCCCACAGGGATCGGAATGAGCAGGCTTGACGCGTTGTCCTTTTAGGTTGACTCGGGCGTGTGTCTGTTCATCCCATGCTTTGGGTATCCCAAATACCCGACATGACGACGGCACCCCGTGCGGTGGTGGTCCTCCCCGTGGGGTGATGTCAAGCCTTGAACACCAGGGCATAGGGGTCTTGGGGGGGGTGATGACGGCGGCAGAACTGGTCGGGGGATATTTGAATTTTGAATGGTGCATGTTGATTGGATTGTGGTCAGGTGCGTGGGCGACGGCTGGGGATGGATCACGGGCAGGGATACCCACGCGGCGGTGGTGGAGAGCAGAGTGCGGGAGATGGGGACGGGGTGGGAGGTAGTGGAGCGGTGTGAGAAGGGCGCACCGCGGAGCGAGCCCACAGTCACACGTGTGGATGATTCCTTAATAATAGGGCGCACTGCGGAGCGAGCCCACAGTGTGTCACACGTGTGGACGATTCTTTAATAGTGGTTTTGTGCTGTTTCATGGTTCCCACGGCCACGGTTGTGAAAACAAAATGACTACTGTAAAAGCCCTAAAATAACGACTGTTGTAAAATAGATGTCATCATTAGGGTACGCGATCATGTCACTTTGATGAAATTTACTGATCTAACTTTTGAACACTGAGCGTATATATTCTCTTTGAAATTTCTTTAGTTTAGCTTCAAAAAGCACACATATGGAAGCTGCCTGCTCAAACATGTGTTCACATGTGTAGCTGCAGAAAATAAAAAACAGTTGCCATCTGATGGATTGCGACCAATATGTTTCTTGTAACTAGAAACCAACACTAGCGCTAGCCACAAACTCCCCGTTTCCGAAAAAAGATTGGAACTTAAGTATCAGCCTCAGCAGTTTTATCGGTTACCACTTGCATAGCATTTGATTAAATTTAAATACTAAAAAAATACTTGCATCTGTAGCAAAATTTTGAAAATATCTGCAAACTTGTATAGCATTTGATTTAAATTTAGATACTTGCGCATGTGCGAGCCTCTTCGTAGATTTAATATTTTTTTGGCCAAAACTGCATTGGTTCCGGGTGGAACCTTAACTTGGTGCTGATAAGAGCCTTAGCTACCGGGTGTTTTACCCAGTGACAAAGACTAAAACTTTTCGTCTCGAGTTTCACAGTACCGGTTGCAAAACTGGTATAAGGCTCTCTCCAACTGGTGCTCATGGCGTGTTTTCTAGTATAGTGTCAGTTTATACATGGTCTCGAGTGGAACCTCTGATCTTATCTACCACCCAAGCACACGCACACGAAGCATTCATAAAATACATCCGTTGCTAAGGGAAAACACTTTTCTAGTATAAGTTGAATATATAGTTAAAAAACGTGTTCCTTGATATATTTGAATAATTATCTTTGTAATGAATATTGTCTAACTATGGTCCCAGCTGCGCCAACGACTAAGAATGCATATACATATCCTCTTTGGAATCAATTTAATTTATTAGCTTCAAAAAGGACACATATGAAAGCTGCCTGCTCCAAATGAACATGTGTGCACATGTGCAGCTGCAGAAAATATAAAACAATTGCCATCTGATGGATCGCGTCCAATATATTTCTTGTAACTCGTTAACTACCACTAGTGCCAGCCACAAACTCCCATTCCCAAAAGGAATGGAACTTATGTGTCCGCGCGCGTAGGCAGTTTTATTGGTCACCTCTTATTTAGCATTTGATTAAGATTCAAATTCTAAAACATTATATCAGTTTATACATGGTCACGAATGGATCGGAACCTGATCTTATCTTCTACTGCCGCAAACACATGCACACCGAAGCATTCATAACATACCATGCACTCTGAGGGCTTTTTTGCTTGGAGACCTGGTGTTGACACTCAAAATTGGCATGATCTAAAGCAAGCAGGATAAAGGCCAAAATAACCAATTCAATATTAACTCCTATTATTTTGCAAGTTTGGCATGTATAACTATTGTGGAGGACATAAAGATCGTTTTTGGATATTTTGGACATGATTTCATCAATGAGATAAAGAATGACTCAAAACAGCATTAAGATGAGGTCAAATCATGAGTTTGAGTGCACCAAAATGAGGCCCTTGTCGAGATGATCAAAACGGATATACGGATCGCCTAATTTGCAGTCCAGACATAGGAGATATGGCACTTGAAAGTTTCCCTGTCTGAGTGGTCACCGGTCTGACCGGTTTTATCTGCTGTGCGCCGTAGTAAATCCGGTCTGACCGGATTTGGTAACCGGTCTGACCGATTTTTAGCAGTTTAGTCTGAATTAGAGTTGTGATGTATTTTCGACCTCCCACGGGTACAGACCTTTCCACCATATAAATATAAAGGGTCATGGCCTATTGAGGGATCCAACCCAATCAAATTTATCAAATCAATCTACTTTTATCGTTTTTACCTTTCTTCCTCATTACCCTACTTTTCCAACTTCGACATGTTGTTCTTTTCTCGTCTCCATGGCATTTGAAGACGCCCTAGCTGGCCCGCCGAGCCTAGGGCAACCCTACGCGCGCTTGCCCCGACAGGGTCCCTCCCGGGTGAGCGTTCGTCGGATCATCACCATTCTGCATGGCGACCGGTCTGACCGCTCTATGCAGGAGGCGCTGCAAGGAGCCCCTCCTCCCACCGCACGATCTAGCGCATTCGTGTGTTGACCAGAAAAGGCGTCAACACAAATTGGCGACATCACTGGGAAGAAAATCAAGTTGTCATGGCCGATTTGTCCCTAGCAATATGGCGATGCATGATAAGCTACTTGAGGAGTATAAGCGATAACACAATGGGGCAGTCAAAAGGTTATTCTTGTCCCATTGCCATACAACAAAGCAAGGAGTCAAGGTGATAAAGGAGTGGCAAATACCATCCACCATTGACATATTGATGTAGATGCGATCTTCAGGTAATTTATCGGATATTGTATCTAGTATTATTAAAGATTTGATTGATCAAGAAAATAGTTCAATTCAAGCTCCTGTTGTTCAAAAGTTGGTTATTGAAACGCCGGCTAACAATCCTTGCAAAAGTTTGCCTGATGTTGCTCGTCAAGATACAATTCGGCCGTCTCAAGCCAAAATTGTTGAACCAAATTCTCCTAGCAAGTATACAGAAACTAATTATAGTACTTCTATGCTCCGGGGGCAACAAAACAAAGGCAAAGGCGTTGGTTGTACCACAACCGGTCTATCCGCCTCTCCCGCGGTTCCGCAAAATAAATCAAAGCCAAAGATGGTTAAGCCCAAGAGACCTGAGATTGGTGTTTGGAAAATTGTTGAATCCAAAATCCGTCATAAGTATGAAAAAGAAAAGCCGAAGCCAAATAAGAAGCTTTCGGCTAAATCCTCCAAATAAAAGGATATCAAACATGCTAGTCAGGCTAAAAATTCCAAGCAATCAAAATTTGTTCCAAAACAAAAATTCTATAATCAAAATCGGCAATGGAATTATACTCTTATGTCAATGCTGTTTTCGTCATATGGATTCCCTATGAATATGCCATGGGGTGCTGATTTCAGTTTGTCTTATTCTTGTGCACCATGGTTTTATAATTCATATATGCCGTCCCTCCCTACGTATTTGTGCCCAAATTATATTACCTATAGAGAGCCGGCAATTATTAAGCCATCACCTACGAATAATGGCTGTTTTGATCCTAAAAATCGGCCTGTGCAGAAAAAGAAACATAAGGTGATCAAACAAGTCTACTGTGTCAAAAGGGATGGTAGATTAAATAAAAATTCAAATTTGACACTAGATAAAGAAAAGTCGGTTGTTGAAGAGCAATCGGATAGCTCAATTGGAAAAAATTTCCCCAATGATGATCATGATTCAAAAAATATAGTCGAACAATGTTTAAGTTCGGCTGGGGGGCAAGATAAGAGCAATCATATCGGTTTTGACAAGACCGGCCCAGCCGGTTCGTCCGACCGGTCCGCCCGGTCTGAACCTAGGAATTCTGGTGGTGCAAAAAATAAAACCAAGCTAACCTTTGAGGAGCTTCTGGATAAATACAAGATATCTGAACAAAAACAAAGCAATCAACTGAAAGGCAAACGAAGAAGGAATTCTTCACCACCAAGATCAAGAAAGCGTCAACGGTTATCATGTTGGTCTTCATCATTTATTCCGTTGATGCATGTGCCATGGAATGTATATTCAGGTATACCCAATTAAAATTCATGGTTTTGATATAATCCTTGGTTGCCATGTTATGATTATCAATCTCATACTTATACCTTACCAAGGGGCCATGATTTGAATAATCGGCTGCATTGGCCGTATCAGGATTTCTGTTATTAGATGTGCTAAGGAATTTAAAAGCTGAAATAATTTGCTGATTTTAAACCATAAATTGTTGTATTTGCTAGTTCCTTATTTTGGCTCTATTAGCATGCCTAACAAGTATAGAAAAGAAATATATGGCCGATGTATTATTTGTCATCGTCCCTAAGCAATTTTGATCGTTGGGAATGTTTCTTGGTACGCAAGTTTTACCAAGAAACAGGGGGGCATATATTGACACTCAAACTGGCATGATCTAAAGCAAGCAAGATAAATGCCAAAATAACCAATTCAATATTAGCCCCTATTATTTTGCAAGTTTGGCATGTATAACTATTGTGCAGGACATAAAGATCGTTTTGGTATATTTTGGATATGATTTCATCAATGAGATGAAGAATGACTCAAAACAACATTAAGATGAGGTCAAATCATGAGTTTGAGTGCACCAAGATGATGCCCTTGTCGAGACGATCGAAACAGATATACGGATCGCCTAATTTGCAGTCCAGACATAGGAGATATGGCACTTCAAAGTTTTCCTGTCTGGGTAAATCCGGTCAGACCGGATTTGGTCACCGATCTGACCGGTTTTAGCTGCTGTGCGCCGTAGTAAATCCGGTTTAACCAGATTTGGTAACCGGTTTGACTGGTTTTTAGCAGTTTAGTCTGAATTAGAGTTGTAAGTTGATTATAGTTCGGTTTTTATGTATTTTCGACCTCCCACGGGTACAGAACTCTCCATCCTATAAATATAAAGGGTCATGGCCGATTGAGGAATCTAACCCAATCAAATCTACCAAATCAATCTACTTTTATTGTTTTTACGTTTCTTCCTCGTTACCCTACTTTTCCAACCTCGATATGCTGTTATTCTCTCGTCTCTATGGCGTTTGAAGACGCCCTAACTGGCCCGCCAAGCTTAGGGCAACCCTACGCGTGCTTGCCCCAACGGGTCCCTCCCGGGTGAGCGTTCGTTGGATCGTCACCATTCTGCACGACAACCAGTTTGACCAGTTCCTCTGACCGGTCTGACCGCTCCATAGGGGTGCTGCAAGGAGCCCCTCCTGGCACCACGTGATCTAGCGCGTTCGTGTGTTCACCAGAAAAGGCGTCTAACACCTGGCAAAACTGCGTGGTGCAGGCAGCGAGCCCAGGCATCCGATTTCGGTCGCGTGGGGCCAGGATCGCTGCCTGGGCGGCAAGCTGCCTGCTAGGCTCCATCCAAACAGCCCTTCTTTGCATCGATTGGCTCACACATGCATCATCAAGTAGACTAGACCACATCATCTCGAATTGCCTTATACTCTCATTTCTCTTTTAGTATACATCGCATTGAATTCTAATTGTGATAGGAGGATTCCTATCTCCCACGAAAGTACATGCACGCGAGCAATTATTCAAAACTTAAAGAATTATAGTTCTTGAATCGGCCATCAATTTCAAATTCTGAAAAGACTTTCAATCAGACGTCACATATACTTCAACAATAATTTTTATGGACAAAAAAAATTGCTTATGTAGAGTAGAAGAATACCAATATACACAAGTAAAAATGCTCGGTTGACTTGCTAAATTTGCCTATCACTCATCATGCAATAAACATCCACCTACCAATACAATTGTTTGCTATAATTCTCTAACCACATTAATATTACAAAATTTTACTTTTATGATCTGTGACTTTATTAAGAAAAGTAACTTTATACTTTGTGAAGTTAAGAAAAAGCTATATCGTAGTATATGAATTTTAGAAAAATCTAATTCGTGACAGAAAGTAACGTACCAACAATATACATGATGAAGTAACTTGTGACTAGTTTATATGGTAGACGAAGTAAGATTTTTTTTGAAAAAGTAGATTTTATACTTCGTGAATGTTAAAAAACACAAGCATTGTAATATATTAATTTAGAAAATGTAACTATATTAATATTAGAAAATATAACTTTCTGGTTCGTGGTAGAAAGTAACTTGCTCATAGTATACACATGATAGGAAGAAACTTGTCACTAGTTTTATATATATAGCAGAGGAAGTAAGATTTGCTTTTGAAAAAGTAACTTTACCATTGCGAGCAAAACATATTCAGGAGGGGGGCTTATATTGAAGCTCTAGTTAAAATGATCATAATTGTATAATCGGATTTTGATTTGGATATATGGTTGTAGAACTATTGATTTTTTTAGAGTTGGGATTTATCATGCAACATAGGGAAAGATGGGAGGAAGGCACGTCCTTTTTCTAACACTGGAAAGGCGCATGCATCGTGCAGGAGGGAAGACTGAGTTATATTCCAAACTAACATAGTTGAACAAAAATAAATTGTATGGAGAGGCATGCCCGTGTAGTTGCCTCCTTACATTATTGTGCCAGTTCCTGTTGAAGCTAACCCGCGGAGTTTGAATTTTGAACCAATGGGTCACCTCCACACTCGGTGATGATGCACATAACTTTAGTCCGACTCGGAGGGGTATTGTAGACCGTCTTGAGTCTTGACTCGTAGTTTCCCACATGCACGTTGCGTCGGACACCGTAGCCCAACGGGAAACCATCCAACAAAAGTCGCTGGCTCGCACGCGGCCGTCGCAAAAGCGGACCCGGCCTCGTCGCCGCCGTGCTGCTCGATCTATTCGATCGTCGAGTTCCTCCGGACAACAATGCCGAGCGGCCGGGAAGCCACCACGTTCATGGCGCTCGTCGCCCTTCTTCTCCTCTCCGTAATGCCCACCACCACCATAGCCGGAGCTGTAGCCGCTGATGAGGGCACGTACGTTGACTACTTTCTCGGCGACTTGTTCCACAACCCTGAGAAGAAGATGGTACGCGTCTGTTCTCTACTATTTCACAAATGTTGCAGCCTAATAAGAAAATCCAACACTCGAATTTATTTCTTGACGGAGCTCAATCGATCGATTCCTGTGCTCTTTTATTTCATCCTCTGCAGGAACCGAAAACGCTGCGCTTCCGGCCGTGGCAGATCTTCAACGTCTCCGGCGGTGGCGTCCCGGCGTTCCACTGCGACGGCGACGCCCCCACGCTGCGCCTCGTTCCGAGCTCTGATCACCCCGAGCGGGTCGTCAGCAACATCGACGGCAGCCTGCCGCAGGACACATGTGGCGGCGGCGGCGGGACGCCAGTCCAGTACAAGTTCAGCCGCCCGGACAAACCCACCGGAGGGTACTCGGCACTGTTCTGGGCGCGGCCCGCCGGCGGCGGGGATGAGAACGGATCTCCGCTCATGCCGGTGCCGAAGCTGCAGCTGAAGGCGATCCTGAAGGCCCTGGCGGCGATGATGGAGGCGGCGTGGAGGGGCGAGAAGGGCGAGGCCATGCCGGAGTCCGTGCCGTTCCAAGCTGACACGGTGGCTTTTTACGTCAAAGAACTCGGGTGGCTCGTCATCATGGGACGTGAGGACGTGGAGTTCCGCAGGCCATGGGAAAGGCTCGAACGGAAGATGAGGACTCTCACATTAGGAGCCGCCGTCGTCTAGCTGCGTGCGTGTGTGTGTGTGTATATATATATATATATATGCAGGCAGCAAGTTTATGATGCTGTCACTTTTGTGGATGTTTTTAGTGCACTACCAGAGCCCATGTGCCGTGTGCGGCACACACATATTTTAAAATCAAGTAATTTCTAGCAGAGCAGCCATATGTGGCACACTCGTGTTTAAAAAATATGAGATAGTAAATTTATATTTATATCAATAAGTCAATAATAGACATGTGATAATTATATAAGAACCTAGGAGACAAGATATTTATATTAACCAACAATTTAGCATAAATCATAATTCATATGGTAATTATTTTTATCCACTCATTATATTATATTATTCATTTCTTCTCTTCTCTATCTCTACTACTACTACTAAAACAAGATTAAGGGTGATGTTTTTTCGTCTACATGGTCGCCCTCCCTCTTTGGTTAAACCTCCGACGGTAGTGATTCGTCCGTTTGAATCTCCACCTGCGATCCTTCTCCTATGATTCAATCTTGCCGCCTCCGCCCGCTAATCTCTGTTAGGTCCGACGATCACGTTGGTGAGCCGGCGACCACGTTGCCGCTGTGCCCGGCGACCACCTTGATGAGCCTAGCGACCAAGTACAGCCACCCAGCGAGCACACACTAGGCTAACTCACGCGAACACTTGGAACAAGAGAGAACGAGGTGATGATGACATTGTTGCCGAGGAAGAACAGGACGCCAGAAGTGCTCTTTCTTGTGTCAATGTCCCCTGCAAGGCACTGTCACTATATCCCACCAGCCTTGCCTCCCACTCCCTCTGATAGAAACAGCCATAGTGGAGAGTTCCTGCAAATGTACCTCAGAATTCTCTTCACTGCTGTCAAGTGTTCAGAGGTAGGATTCTCCATGAACCTGCTCACATACCCCACTGAAAATGCCAAATCTGGCCTAGAATTCACCAAGTAACGCAGAGAGCCAAGAATGGATCTGTACTGAGTATGATCAACAGCAGGAGCAGAGCTTTTCTTACTCAGTTTCAATCTGGACTCCATTGGTGTTTCACTTGGATTGCAGTCTGAAAGTCCTGCACCTTCAAGGATCTTAGCTGCTTATGCCCTCTGACTTACAGTGATTCCTTCCTTGGTTTGAGCCACTTCCAGCCCAAGGCAGTATACTATACTAGTATTTCAACAGCCCCGAGTCACTCATCTGGAAAGTGCTCTTCATCTCTTGCTTGAACTTGTCAATGTCGAGATGGTTCCCTCCTGTAATCACCAGATCGTCGACATACACGCCAACAATAAGCCTCCTAGCACCCTGACCTCGTAGGTACACAGCATGTTCTGATGTACATCTGGTGAAACCAAGCTTTAGCAGTGAGGCGTCCAACTTTGAGTATCAGGCACGAGGAGCTTGACGAAAGCCATACAGTTCTTTGATCAGATGAAGTACCTTGTGTTCTTGCCCCTTCCTCACAAATCCTGGAGGTTGCTCTACATAAACATCCTCTAGCAGTTCACCATTCAGGAAGGCTGACTTTACATCCATGTGGTGTACCTGCCATCCCTTAGCTGCAGCACATGCTAGCAAGAGCCTCACAGATTCCAGCCGAGCCACAGGTGCAAACACTTTATCAAAATCAACACCTTGGCGTTGCACATTCCCTTTCGCGACGAGTCTACCCTTGTACTTGGAGATCAACCCAGCTTCATCTCTCCTGGTCTTGAACACCCACTTGAGACCAATTGGCCGCACTCCAGGAGGGGGATTGACCAGAACCCAAGTGTTGTTGGTCTCAATTGAGGTGAACTTATCCAGCATGGCGTGGTGCCAGTTCTCGAACTTCTGCGCCTCTTCAAATGTCGCCGGCTCAGCCTCACTTGCCAGTAGGAGACGCTCCTCCAGCTCACGTGCAGCAAGCCTTGGTGGAGAGGCTGACCCTAGCACGTTGTCGATGGTGTGGAACCGGAGAGGAGCTTCATCGTCGTGATCTGCATCCAGCAACTCAGACATGCTCGAGCTCGGTGGAGATAGAATGCTGGTGACGCTGGTGATGCCGCGCTCTGCGGCGCTGACGTGCTTGGTGTGGAGCTCCCAGGAGCGAGTCCTGGTGTCAGACCTGGAGCAGTAGGATTGCTCACGGGTGTGGAATATTCCAGAGTAGGGAGTACTACATGGGTACATCCTACCTCTACTGTAACTACTCGTACACCATCGCGTTCTGATCTCAGTGAGTCCCTACTCATAACCACTCTCCTCAGGATACCCCTCGGAGAACCCGACGGTAAAACACCGACAGCTGGCACCCACTGTGGGGCCTCTCGCCAAAGATCATCGGAAGAATTCGATGGCATCCTTCAACTTTGGCTTCCCGGCGATCGACGCCGGAACCATCTTCGTCTTCGGGTCGTGGGTCTGCATCGCCAATGGATCAGGAGGCTTCTCTAGCCATCTGATCAACCCCACAAATACGAAGGACCCCAGGAAGAACAGCTCGGCGAAATCACTTCCGCCGAAATCCTTCTTCCTGGAATCGTTGAGGAAATCGAAAACTTGTCCTTGTCGGACTCGACACCTACTCGTTTCCCTTTTGGACTGAAGAATTCGGTCGTGACGTATTCAACACTCTTCCGCCAACGGAACCGGACTGGAACTCGGAGTCCTCCCCTGTTCGACTCCAACCCGGACTCGGACGATGACTTCGATCTCGACTCGGATGCACTCGATTGCCAGAATCTGACCATCCTAGCTGAATGGAGAGAAAACCAAGTACCTACCCCGGCATCCATATCAGATCACTGGACCATGTACTTCGACGGTTCACTAAAATTGGCGGAGGAGGAGCAGGCGTACTTTTCATCTCCCCAAAAGGCCACAACTCAAGTATGTCTTCCAAATTCTCTTCAAAGTATCCAACAACAAAGCAAAATATGAAGCTCTCCTACATGGTCTCCGACTGGCCATCACACTTGGCATCAAGCGACTGCTTGTCTACGGAGACTCCCTCCTTGTGGTTCAACAAGTAAACAAGGAGTGGGACATCAACAAAGAAACCATGGACGCGTATGTTGCAGAAATCAGGAAACTTGAAAACAAGTTTTTAGGATTGGAAATCCACCACATCGTCCGGGACAACAATGTGGCAGCGGATATCCTTTCAAAACTCGGATCCGACTGAGCAGAAGTCCATCTGGGAATTTTTGTCCATGAGCTTCATCACCCCTCAATCGATACTTCCACCCCAATGGAAGTCGACTCAGTTCCTCAAGAAACCAGTCGAGAGGTGATGATGATTGAAGCCGACTGGCGCTCTATGTTTATCGAATACATCAAGGACAAGTTACTCCCACCAGGAATCAAAAAAGACGACGTAGAAGCAGTACGCATCATGCGCCGCAGCAAGAACTATGTCCTTATTGATGACAAACTCTACAAAAGAGGCACAGGATCCGGAATCCTCATGAAATGTGTAACAGCAGAAGAAGGAAAAGAAATCCTACATGAAGCTCATGAAGGCATGTGCGGAAACCACGCAGCCTCGCGTACGCTAATTGGCAAATTCTTCAGATCAGGATTCTACTGGCCAACAGCATTATCAGACACAGTACTACTTGTCAAATGATGTCCAGGATGCCAGTATTTTGCCAAATAGAGTCACTTGCCTGCCCACAATCTGATAACCATACCTCCATCTTGGCCTTTCGCTTGCTGGAGCCTTGACATGATAGGACCACTCCCAACAGTGCCAGGAGGCTTTTCACACATTCTAGTGGCAGTCGACAAGTTCACCAAATGGATTGAAGTCAAGCCAATCAAGAAGATCTCATCAGATCGTGCAGTCGAATTCATCAGTGAAATACTCCACAGATTTGGTTTCCCAAACACAATCATAACCGATCTTGGATCAAACTTCACTTCACAAAAATTCTGGGGTTACTGCGAGAACTCCAGCATTGAGATCAAGTACGTATCTGTTGCACACCCAAGAGCCAACGGCCAAGTGGAATGCATCAACGGGCTGATAATTGATTGCTTAGAGAAAAGAATCTTCGATTCTACAAGCAAGAAGGGAGGTAAATGGCTAGCAGAATTACCAATGGTAATCTGGGGGCTACGCACCCAACCTAGCAAGGCGATAGGACAAACACCTTTCTTCTTGGTATACGGCTCCGAAGTAATACTGCCGGCAGACATCATGTGGAAGTCACCTCGACTAGAGATGTATGACTCAGCAGAAGCCGATGGAAGCCGACAGCTAGAACTGGACTCACTCGATGAGATGAGATGCAATACACTGTTACAATCAACCCGATATCTCCAAAACATGCGAAGATATCACGATTGCAACATCCAGACAAGATCTTTCAATGTTGGAGACATGGTCCTCCGCAGAATCCAAGATGAGACAGGCCTCCACAAACTCAACTCAAGATGGGAAGGACCTTTCATCGTTACCAAAGTCACAGGACCAGGATCCTATCGACTAATCTAAGCGTTACAAGCAGATACCAGTCTGATCCGGGTGAGACTCACTGGACAGCTGTGAAGAACATTCTTAAGTACTTAAGAAGAACTAAGAATGTGTTTTTGGTCTATGGAGGTGAGGAAGAGCTCGTTGTAACGGGTTACACCGATGCTAGCTTCCAAACTGACAAAGATGACTCAAAGTCCCAATCAGGTTACGTGTTCACAATAAATGGTGGTGCTGTTAGCTGGAAGAGTTCCAAGCAGGAGATGGTGGCCGATTCTATGACAGAGGCCGAGTACATCGCAGCTTCAGAAGTTGCGAAGGAAGGTGTTTGGATAAGGAAGTTCCTTATTGAGCTTGGTGTGTTCCCTAATGCCTCTAGCCCGCTGGATCTCTACTGTGACAACAGTGGAGCCATTGCACAAGCCAAGGAGCCAAGGAATCACCAGAAAAGCAAATACGTTATGCGGCGATTTCATCTCATTCGAGAGTTCATCGATTAGGGTGAGATCAAAATATGCAAAATACACACGGATCTGAATATTTCAGATCCGTTGACAAAAACCCCTTCCACAGCTCTAGCATGAGAGGCACACAAGAGCAATGGGTATTAGATACATTCTGGATTGACTCTAGTGCAAGTGGGAGACTGTTAAAAATATGCCCTAGAGGCAATCATATTTCCTTGTATTCATGGTTAATAAAGTGTACCTTGAATATTTATGGATGACAACTTGTATCGATTAATGCTTATGTGAAGTATTTGTGAAACTCTATACTTATATGAATATTCTAAAATATTCTTAGGCGGAATTCATGTGAGGACACACATGAATATTAGACTAGCACATATATTAGTTGATTGACTACGTTTCACAAGTCATGGACATGGGGATGTCAAACTAATAATGTGGGCTCATGTGAGACATGAGACTGAACTGACCAAACACGAGATGATGACTTCTCATTACACAATTTGTACGCTGTGTCCTAAGAACTGAGATCGTCGTATGTACTTAAGATGTGAATCGACTTACTTAGGAGCCATCAAACGCTGCACCGTAACAGGGTAGTCATAAAGGTGGCTTTCGGGTCTGTCAAGAAGCATGCCGTGAGACATAGTCGGTCAAGATGGGATTTGCCCCTCTCTACAAGAGAGAGATATCTCTGGGCCCCTCGAGTGATACGGATCAGGAAATGCATGGCCATGCTGGGGTTAAGGGTTAACCAAGTATTCCGAATCACAGGATCAAGAAAGAGTGGTCGGCTTCAAGCAAGACCAAATATCGTGAGGCAAAGGGAACAGCATGTATAAGATTGTGACGGCTCGACAGATATGATTCGCGCATGCTTAGGAGTTGACACGTCTTGCTAGAGACCGCTATCAACTATTGGCCAGTAGGAGTACTGGGCCATGTCTATTCACGCATGAGCTCATAGGGTCACACACTTAAGGGCCAGAAGCCTAATGAGGATGAGATCCAAATTAGACTGGGCTTAGATGCACTAATAGGCTTCAGTTGACCCATTAGGGGATGCCTAAGGTGGGGCCCATGGAAGCCCACCTAAGGGGCGCCCAAAGGAGCTATAAATACAGAAGGGGGTACTGTTCATGTGAATAGTACCGCCACCGCCACAGTAACCCTAGCTGCCCCCTCCTCCCTGCTACGCTTCCTCGTGCATCTAGCCCTAGTTCGTTCTCGCGGATCTAGCAATCCAGAGTGCGAAGCTTCTTCCCGTACGTGTGGACTTCGTGGAGGTGCTGCGCTTGCTGCACAAGGACGAGCCGTTCGTGAGGAGGTTCACGCAACTGCACTACCGGCTTCCATCTGCACTACACCGACGCGGTACAGAAGTTCCGCAACCGCACGTCTAGTGGTAGTCCCGTGATCTATAACTGCAGTAATCCTAGTTTATGTGGTAGAAATTTTTTGTTTTTGCTACCCCTTATTCCTATAGCGGTATCAAGAGCTAGTTCTGTCTCATTATAGATTCGGATATGTGCATATGGAGATATGCGTAGTTTCAGATCGATTTATGACCTAGTTTCGTAAACTAGCTGCGAAGGTTGTGGAACGACATACTCCTACCAGTCGGTTTTCCGCCATCGGAGTTAAGTGATGCACATAAACCTGGTTGCTGCGGTTGGAGATCAATGTGATTGGTTGAATCGAAACTTAGGGCTTAAGACAGATGCATGAGATGCATAGGGCAGTAGATTGGATCTACTGCGAATTCTGTTTTGTTGCAAAAGCGTGTTTTACAGTAAAACAGTCCTAACTTTTGCATACGAACTCGGATTTAGGCGAATTTTATATCGATTTGTATCTACAGAAAAAGTTAGACTTGGTTCAGAACAGCACTATTATTTTCGCAAAATTTAGATTTGTGAAATTCGGCCCAGAAGATAGAGTTTTTGGCGTTTTAATTTCAGACATTGGAATCACATAACTCTGTTTTGCAGGTTTTGTGATCAGTATGGCCCCTATGTGTATGTGATGCATGTGTGTAATTGTTTCATGACCTGCATGTCGTGATTATGACAATTCAGCTGGAGCCATATGAATTGTTGCATTTGATGTACTGGCCTGCGTGCCAGCCTGTGATGATCCAAGTCGTGAATGTAATTTTATTTACTAGCTATTAGGTGTAATAGCAAGTTCTAGTTCTTGGAGTTTTCATGACATGAAGGATGGTGCACATGTATATGGAGATGGAGATCAACATGGTGAACAAGTTCCATGAAGATGGAGATCTACATGGCGAACAAGTTCTATGGAAATGGATATCACCATAAGAACAAGGGCTATACTGATTCACAATTATGTGCTTGCCGTTCTTGATGTTTTACTACTACGTGCGTCATAGTAGAAGTAGAACGATCCCTCACAAATTTCGAGCTATCATGCCCTACCAAATAAATCTTGCACTGTCCCATGTCTTGTACGATTGGTGGTGGGTCTATGAAATTGGGGCACCACTAGTTTTCCTTGACTAGACAGGCTGTATCGGATACATGCACACATAAATAGTTGGTTAGCTTGACAATGTCATATTACGGTTAAGGACCTTGGGGCATAAAGGTTGGGAGCGAGACATGGAGATGTCACCCAACAACAAGAGTCATATGTGATATGATTAGCAAAGAGTTGCTTACCGATCTGTCTAGTCTTCTAGCGGTGATGCTAAAGCTCACTAGTCGACATGATAGTTGTGGGTCTTGAATCGCTAAGAATCAATTGAGGGATATTGATTTTGGTGGGAGTAAATTCTGTTAATTGCTTAAAGTCATTTACTCCATCATGAATATGTTTGTCTTAGTATTATGCATTATTATTTTGTTGTAGATCATGGTCCGCAATAACACCCAATCCTTTTCATTGCGTTCGGTCCTTGAGAAGGACAAACTGAATGGGACTAACTATGCGGATTGGATCCGCAACCTGAGAATTGTTCTCAGGGCAGAGAAAAAGGAAGATGTTCTGGATATCCCATTACCAGAAGAGCCTACTGATGATGCACCTGCTGAGGAAAAGACTGCTTACAGAAAGGCTTGTGACAACGACATTGAAATAAGCTGCCTTATGCTCGCTTGCATGGAACCTGACATACAGATGCAGTTCGAGACAAACCATGAGGCACATGATATGATCGTGGCGCTTCAGGACATGTTTCAAACTCAGGCCAGGACTGAAAGGTTCATTGTGTCCAAGGCCTTTGTCGAGAGCAAGCTGGCAGAAGGCGCTGCAGTGGGTTCGCATGTAATCAAGATGGTTGGTTACACACAGAGGTTGGAGAAGCTGGGCTTCCCACTTGGCCAAGAATTGGCCATTGATTTCATTCTCGCCACTTTACCGCCAAGCTATGGGAACTTCATCTCGAACTACCATATGCATGGGGCTGAAAAGGGCCTGACTGAACTGTGTGGCATGCTCAAGACATCAGAGAGTGACATCAAGAAGAGCACAAGCGGCAGCCATGTGATGACTGTCCAGAACAAGCCTGCTTTCAAGAAGAAAGGTTCTTCTTGGAAGAAGAAGGGCACGGCTAAGATTGCGAACCCTAAGGCAAACCCTACACCCAAGGCTAAACCTAGACAAGCTGCAGATAATGAGTGCTTTCATTGTCACGAGAAGGGACACTGGAAGAGGAATTGCAAGCTGTACGTCGCCTCGTTGAAGAACCATTCTTCCACCTTAGGTACACTTGTTATTCATATTACAGAAATATTCCTTGCTGATTCTTATGTTAATTCTTGGGTATTTGGTACCAGATCGGATGCTCACATATGTAATTCGATGCAGGGACTAACAAAGAGTAGAAGCGTTGGAAGAGGAGAAGTTGACTTCTGCGTCGGCAATAATGCAAGAGTTGCTGCTGTGGCCGTCGGGACGATGCAACTTCACCTACCGTCAGGATTTGTTTTGGAGCTTTATAATTGTTATTTTGTTCCTAGTTTGAGTCGTAACATTCTGTCTCCTTCATGTTTGATGAAGGATGGTTATTCTTTTGCGAGTGAAAACAATGGTTGTGCTATCTCTAAGAATAATATGTTTGTGGCTTTTGCGTCCATTGTGAATGGGCTATTTGTTTTAAATCTTGATGATTCACCTATCTGTAATATTAATGCTAAAAGGCCTCGGCTTGCTAATTTGAATCCTACCTACATGTGGCATTGTCGTCTCGGTCATTTAAGCGAGAAACGCATGAAGAAGCTCCATTCGGATGGACTTCTAACTTCGTTTGATTTTGAGTCATACGAGACATGCGAAGCTTGTTTGCTAGGCAAGATGACCAAGACGCCATTCACAGGTTTTACAGAGAGAGCATCGGACTTACTGGAACTCATACATACTGATGTATGTGGAACAATGAGCTCGATTGCTAGAGGTGGATTCCAATACTTCATAACTTTCACTGTTGACTTGAGTAGATATGACTATGTCTACTTGATGAAGCATAAGTCTGAAACTTTTGAAAAGTTCAAAGAATTTCAGAGTAAAGTTGAAAATCAGTGTGGCAAGAAAATTAAAGCTTTTCGATCTGATTGTGGAGGTGAATATCTGAGCCACGAGTTTAGCAATCATCTAAAGAGTTGCGGAATTATTCCACAACTTACGCCGCCTGGAACACCTCAGAGAAACGGTGTGTCTGAGCGACGTAATCGAACTCTGTTGGACATGGTTCGATCAATGATGAGCCAGTCGGACCTACCGTTATCGTTTTGGAGTTCAGCTCTAGAAACAGCAGCTTTCACATTAAATAGGGTGCCATCAAAATCCGTAGATAAGACACCATATGAGATATGAACTGGCAAGACTCCAGTTTGTCTTTTCTAAAGATTTGGGGTTGTGAAGCATTTGTCAAATGACTCCAGTTTGACAAGCTTGCACCCAAATCGGATAAGTGCATATTCGTGGGATACCCAAAGGAGACCTTAGGGTATTACTTCTACAATCGATCTGAGGGCAAAGTGTTTGTTGCTCGGAACGGAGTTTTCCTAGAGAAAGAGTTTCTCAAAGGAGATAAAAGTGGAAGAACGGTGCAATTCGAAGAAGTTTGAGATGAGCCAATAGGACAAGACTCTACAAGTGACGCTAATGTAGCTGAACAAATTGAGATGCCTGTGGGAACAGAAGCACCTCCGCAACCATGAAGGTCAGCAAGGCTCCGCGCAGCACGGGAATTATTATTGTTAGACAATGATGAGCCTGCAACATATGCAGAGGCGATGGCAGACCCTGACTATGAAAAATTGCAAGATGCCATGAAATCCGAAATAGAATCCATGAAAGAAAATCAAGTTTGGAACTTGATAGACCCGCCTGATGGTGTGAGAACCATCGAGTGCAAATGGATCTATAAGAAGAAGAAAGATATAGATGGAAATATTCACATCTATAAAGCTCGACTTGTCACAAAAGGTTTTCAACAAGTTCAAGGAGTTGACTACGACGATATTTTCTCGCCCGTGGCGATGCTTAATTTTGTTCGGATTATTATAGCTATTGCTGCATATTTCGATTATGAAATATGGCAGATGGATGTCAAAACAGATTTCCTTAATGGAAATCTGACCGAGGACGTGTATATGATGCAGCTCAAGGGTTTTGTCGATCCGACCAATGCTGGAAAGATATGCAAGCTTCAAAAAATCCATTTATGGATTAAAGGAAGCATCTCGGAGTTGGAATATTCGTTTTGATGAAGTAGTCAAAGGGTTTGGCTTCATTAAAAATGAAGAAGAAGCTTATGTTTATAAGAAGGAAAGTGGGAGCTATGTTGCATTTCTAATCTTATATGTAGATAACATACTGCTGATTGGAAATAATATTCCTATGCTTGAGTCCATAAAGACTTCATTGAAAAATAGTTTTTCGATGAAGGATTTAGGAGAAGCAGCATACATACTGGGCATCAAGATCTATAGAGATAGATCAAGGAGGCTTATAGGATTAAGCCAGGATACTTATATTGACAAAGTGTTTAAACGATTCAACATGGAAGAGGCGAAGAAAGGGTTCTTGCCTATGTCACATGGCATACATCTTAGCAAGAGTCAGTGTCCTACGACAACTAATGAGTGGGATCGCATGAGCAAAGTTCCATATGCTTCGGCAATTGGATCTATTATGTATGCAATGATAAGTACCCGTATAGATGTTTCTTATGCTCTAAGCATTACAAGAAGATACCAGTCTGATCCGGGTGAGAGTCACAGGACAGCTGTGAAGAATATTCTTAAGTACTTAAGAAGAACTAAGAATGTGTTTTTGGTCTATGGAGGTGAGGAAGAGCTCGTTGTAACGGGTTACACCCACGCTAGCTTCCAAACTGACAAAGATGATTCAAAGTCCCAATCAGGTTACGTGTTCACAATAAATGGTGGTGCTATTAGCTGGAAGAGTTCCAAGCAGGAGATGGTGACCGATTCTACGACAGAGGCCGAGTACATCGCAGCTTCGGAAGCTGCGAAAGAAGTTGTTTGGATAAGGAAGTTCCTTAATGAGCTTGGTGTGTTCCCTAATGCCTCTAGCCCGCTGGATCTTGTTGGCGCTCCTTAAGTATCCATTTTATCCCCTGTTTAACTTTGATA
The DNA here is from genome assembly GCF_016808335.1 of Panicum virgatum. Taxonomy (NCBI): domain Eukaryota; kingdom Viridiplantae; phylum Streptophyta; class Magnoliopsida; order Poales; family Poaceae; genus Panicum; species Panicum virgatum. The sequence continues at coordinate 34,453,403 of NC_053143.1, read as the reverse complement.
ATGGCATGAATTTAATATCAAAATCATTAACCATCCTAACCTCGGCCCAATTATTGGTCGCTTTTGCGTTTGCACATATATTTTGGAGGTACTTCATTTTTGCAGATTTTTGACCAATTTTGGAGCATGAAATGACGAGGCCCACGATCACTCGATGACACGAAGAAAGACGAAGGCCAAAGCCCGAACAAAGGACCGAAGGCGATGATGATTAGAGGCCCGTTCGTGCACATCCACCCTCCAATGAAGCCCAAAGGATAAAGCCCAAAAGATAAGATCAAGATACTTCGGGGCTATGCAAAGCAAAGAGAGATTTAAGGAATGATTTCCCATCCTATCCTTTTCCTCGAAGAAATCTCGAAGATAACGACGTCTAATGGGGTGCAATCGTGAAAGGTATAAACTCTAGAAGACTCCGGGAGACTTGGGGAGAAAGGAGGACACGAGGCGGCGAAGAAATGGGCCAGGCCGGCCGGCCTGGGTCCATTGGGCCGGCTGGCCCAACCCCTTTTTGAGGCGGTTCGGCCTCCCCTTTGACCTAGGGTTTCCTGAGGCTATTTAAAGACCCCTCCCCAAGGTTCACGCAGGAGATGAATTCGGGAGACGACGCCAAGGAGCAGAGAAGATAGAGGGACACCTCTCGGAGAGCCGAGGGTTGTGCTAGTTGTCTAGGGGCTTCCCTAGCCGACGTGAGAACCTTGCAAGGAAGACCACGTCGGAGTTCTGGTGCTAGGATCATCAAGATCAAGGTAGGGCCCCGGTTGTGATCTTGTGATGTACTATCATTCATGGTGAAGTTATTTGTGATTCCAAATGTTTAGCGACCATGTTCTCTCTTTCGATTTCGTTCTTTTCTTTGGGTTTACTTCATCCTAGATCTATTATCGAGATAGATCGCTTAGCATGATCTTGTAGTCATGGTGGCTAGAGGTTCATGACGGAACTATCAAAGGGGGGTTCGACTTGCTTCAGGGTACTTTCGTCCAAAGGGGGGTGTCGTGACAGGGCATTGCCACTGAGTAGGTTGGGTATCGAGGGATCGGATTGGAGATTTTGAGTTTAAAGATGCTTTTCATTGAGATTCACAACTATCTTACTTCACTACATCTAGCTGGAACTACAACATATGCATGATCTAGGTGATCTAGATTAGTTATCTCTAACTTTCTCTTGCTACCTTCGATGTTTGTCGTTTTTAGTAGATTAGATTCGTTTTTCACCATCTCAACACAAAGGAATCTCTATGCTAGTAGATTGTTTCTTGTATCTTTGGTTCCGTGGATTGATAAACCTTTGGGGAATACTCTAAGGGAAAAGCTACACGAACCGTGCGCTTGTGGTATACAAATCAGGGGCGCTAAGGAGCATCAACAAGCTTTTCTGGTGCCGTTGCCAAGGAACCATCGATTTAAGATCCAATCTTACTTGCATTCGTAAATATTTCTTTTTCTTGATTTTTCTTTTTGACCTTTTTAGATCTCTTATTTTTTTGCGCTAACTAAAAAAAGGATCTATTCAACGAAAATCAATCTAATCTAGAGTTTTCATTATTTTACTTTATTTTTCTTTTATGTTTTAGATCTTGTATATTCATCTTTTATATCTAGTATATATATTTTTTTTCACTAACCCCTAACAGGAGATGGACGGGAGCCTCTCCAACAAACCCAAAAATTTTGTGGATGATCCAGAAAAAATTTACAGGCAAAGGAGACGAGAAGCACAATCAAGGAAGCCGGAACTAGTAGATCCAAAAGTCGAAGCCGACGGTTCATCGTCTTCACCTCAAGCAACTCCACCAACAAGTCCAAAGGAGGCGCCACTTCACCGAGGGATGGTGCTACTGGAGCAGGAGCGTACGATCGGAGAGCTATGCACTCCGGACATTCGGGACTTGCCGATCCAAAATCTCGACAACATCGGAGTTCCGTTCGAGATCAAGACTTCAATCATAAGGATGGTGCAAAGCTCGCCCTTCACTGGAAAAGAAGACGCTAATCTACATCTTCAAGCGTTCCTCCAACTATGCCGCACCTTCGACATGCAAGGGATGACTCAAGATCAAATAAGAGCGAGGCTCTTTCCGTTCTCTCTACTTGGGAGAGCATTGCAATGGTTTCATTCTCTACTACCGCGCATGGTACAAAATTGGGAGTCCTTGATGAAGGAGTTCATGATGGAGTTCTACTCGCCGGGCAAGACCCAGATTCTGCACAACAAGATTGCAACATTCGCGCAAGCCCCGACGGAGACTATTGCGGAAGCCTATGAGCGCTTCAACGACTACATCCGCGTCGTACCTCATCACAAGTTCTCAAGGGAGGATGTGGTCCAGAAGTTCTATCAAGGCCTCACTACTGCATCAAGGGGGATCATTGATGCATCGGCCGGAGGTTCTATCATTGTGCTCACGCCTACTCAAGTTTTCAAGCTATTCAAGAAGGTGGCAGACAATGACGCATGGGCATCATCAGGGCGCCTACAACCACTCCAAGCCGTGGGCGCCGCGAAGAGTGTATTGCAAGTGGAACGTGAAGAAGTGCTAGAAGGGAATATCGACTCGCTCATGAGAAGGTTGGAGAAGATTGAAGTGGAAAAGAGAGAAGCCCAAGCTATTGATTTGAAGGCGGCCGAAGCAAGGTCTACATGTGAAGAATGTGGAGAGTATGGCCATGTCCAAAATAATTGCCCGGAGGAAGCCAAGATGCTCGACTACATGAAGAAGGGAGAATGGATCCCGCAACCCAACTTCCGCTACGGGCAAGGTAGACCTCAATTTAATGAAAGCTCTTCCATTCAAAACTCGGTGCCTCTTTGTATATAATTGAAGGAGTTCATGGAGGAGCAAGGAAAGATCAACAAGGACACCGTCACCAAGTTCAAGGCTATGGACAAGATCTTGGAGAACATTGATGGCAAGGTGACGGAGGTCGGGAGCTCTAACCTTCAAGTACTCAACATGATGAAGATGCTAGAGATGCAAGTAGCCCAGCTCGCCGGACGCCTATCTAGCAATGAAGCAAAATTGCCCGGGCAACCTCAAAGTCCGGAGACGGCAAAGCCAATTCAAACTCGCTCGGGAAAGGAGACCGAAGAACCCAAACATGCAGCAGGAGCAAGGAAGCCTAAGCCAAGAGTTGAAGTGAAGACCATCATCAAGGAGAAGCCGGAGTTTGAGCTAGATGATATAGACACCAAGATTCAACTGCCAAGGCCACGATACCGCAAAGGTAAACATGAAGATGAGCAATTCAACAAATTTGTTGACATGGTACGCAGGTTGAGCATCAATATGCCGCTCTTGGACACTCTACAAGTTCCGATGTACTCTCGCTACTTCAAAGACATCATGGGAAACAAGCGCGAGATACCGCGAAGCATTGTCAAGCTAACCGAGGAATGTAGCGCGGCAATCGCTAATGAAGCTCCTGAAAAGAAGAGGGACCCCGGATGTCCTACCATCCCATGTTCCATTGGATCTCTTATGTTCAAAAGAGCACTTTGTGATCTCGGTGCAAGTGTGAGCGTCATGCCAAAGAATGTGTTCGACAAGCTACGCTTACCGGAGCCGGAGCCCACCGCCATGTGCCTAGAGTTAGCGGACAATTCCGTTCGCTATCCTTTGGGAATCGCCGAAGACGTGCCCGTGAAGATTGGAGAACACTTAGTCCCCGTTGACTTTGTGATTCTCGATATGGAAGAAGGGAGCAAGGCGCCTCTCATACTTGGGAGGCCTTTCGTCAAGACTGCAAGGGCGAACATCGACGTTGGCAAGGGGGAGATAAAGTTCGACATCAATGGCACCACAAGCGAATTCAAGTTTCATCCATGCCTCGAGGTATGCAACATGATCAATGTCAAATATGTTCCGCCTCACCGCCGTGTCACAGTGGAGAAGCCAAAGAAAGAAGAGGAGCCGAACAAGAAGGAAGCGAAGAAGGAGATAGAAGTCATCGCGTCCATCGCGACAAAGAAGATCGCTGCACCCATCAAGAAGAAAGCTAAAAGCCCGCCTGTGAAGACCAAAAAGACGACTAACCTAGAAGACAAACCCGCACCACGGATTGTGCGGAAGTGGGTACCAAAGACTGCAGCGCCATCACCGAGCGTTGGTCCGAAGTGAAGAAGAAGAAAGTCTAGCTATAGACTATAAACGAAGCGCTTTGCGGGAGGCAACCCATTCGTCGAGTCAAGAATAAAGCTGCCGGGAGTTCAACCCGTTCGTCGAGTCAAGAATAAGCTGCCGGGAGGACATCCCGTGAAAGGTTTTGGTAAGTGAGTCAAGAATTTTGCTACGCAAGGACATGATAAACTTTTGAACAATTTGTCGTTCGGTCGAACAATTCGATTTGGATTTTATTTGCTCGGTCATTTCGATATTGTTTCTTATTTTAAACCAATGAAATGAGCCATCCTATGATTTATTTGCCTCTTCTTGAGAAAGACACATCCGAAATTCCATACCCATTTTTGGCGACGGTCCTGTCCATGACGGCCGGACCAAGTTGAGATAAAACACACGAGTAGAGCTGCGCTATGTTTATATTATTTAAATTCTTGATGCGTAGGTTCGCACAAACATAGAGAGAATTTTCAGTTTTATTACCATAGGACTAGAATTTTCCGAACCTTAATTATTCTCTTTTTTCAAAAATCTCTCTCTCATTTTGGCAAAAATTAGAACCTAAACCCAAGACCCACGGTTGAATTCGAGATTGTTCACTATCAATTCATGAAAGTAAACGGTTCCGGTGCAACGAAAATTAATGTATTTGGGAAATATTTTTCGACTTACAAATGTAAAGATGTTTCAATTCCCCTCTGATTATTCATTTAAACTCATTACATGCTTTTAGTCAATTCTGAAATTTCGAAGTTAGAGGAGGATTAAATATCTAAGCATGATTTGGAAAGGGTTTATGTGCTTGATTAACATCCATTGATCAAAGTGAGTTCACGGGAAGGAATTGTGCTCTCTACCTACCACCACATGCAAATAATCCAAAGGAGGGAGCAGCCATACATGGGAAGGACATGTGATTTTCAGCAAAGATGGCACCATGTGATGAATGATTGGGCATGGGACAAGGTGAATGACACAAAGTGAAGAAATAATGTTGCAAGTGGACATCAAAGGCAAAGAAGGAGTGGTTCACAGGATTTGGATGGTGCAAAGCATGAAAGATGTACTGGACAAAAGCAAATAATTACACCAGGAAGCCACCAGAGAAAGATGAAGTGAAGGAGGGCCAAGAATGCCCTAGGCCGGCCGGCCTGGCCCCTTTTTAAGTGCTCTGGTGCTCCCCTTTGACAGGTACGATCCTCACTCAGTTCATTGCTTATGTTCTTCAAATTCTTCACTCAGAAACATTAGTTAGAGCCCTGAAAAATTCGTCCACCAAAATCTACTCCAAAAATCTCCGAAAATTCGCCACAAATCCTAGTTTGCTCCACTCTTCGATATATTGTTCTCCCGCCGGCAAGAAAGCCACGGTGTGTTTATTTTTGATTGTGGGCAGCAAGGAGTCACCATGAGTGTCATCATGAGGTTCGTTACCGGGAGGAGAAGGACGCGTTCATCGACATCCGACGCATCGGCAAGTTCTTCGCGGAGGCACTCGGTCTCCGAGTCTCCACGGAGCATGGTGGAAGACAACCCCGCACCGATGAGCGACATGTTGCTCCTTGGCAGGATGAGAGACCCGAGAAGCTCCTCCATGAGATTCACCGAAGGGATGCCACCTCCTCCATGGCGTTCGACAAGGTCATCTGCACCACCACCATACAAGCCCATGAATTCAGAATATGGGTTTATTATCTTGTCGAAGGAAGAAGAAGAAAGGCTCAAGTTCATGAAGGGAAGGCTGCGAGCAAACTATGATTTTGATGATGAAGCATTGGAGAAGTTGGGATTTCATCATGACATCTACCAACTCTTGGAGAACATCGGTTGGAAGTTATTTTCCGATGGTGTCATGGTAGACATGCAAGAAGAAGTGGCTTTGGAGATGTTCATGACACTGGAGAAAACAACGGAAGTGGTGGATGATGAAGAAGTTTCATGTCTGAAATTTCGGCTCAAGAATGAAGAAAAAGTCATCACCTATGGAGAAATAGGGAGTTTGCTCAGATTCAAAAGTAATGCATATGAAATGGTGCGAGTTGAAGATGGAGAGCTTGATGAATTTTGGACAAAGATAGCAAAAGATGTCAACCGCCAAAGGAAGAATATAAGTAATGTGACCCTCCAAATATTCCACTCTTGGTTGAGCAAAAGAATTCTCGGGAGGATGAGAGAATCGAAGGTCACCGACCAAGAATTATATTGGATGTATGCTGCATTGGTGAAGAAGCAAGTGATTGATCCCACCTACATCATGGTTGAAAGGTGGATTTGTGAAGCATCATCTGGTATGGGAGAAGTTGGTTCGGGGAGTTATCTCACAATGATAGCCCGAGCCATGAATCCAGGGTTACGAGTGATCCAAAAATATTACGTCGTGACAGGGCGTTGCCACTGAGTAGGTGGGGTATCGAGGGATCGGATTGGAGATTTTGAGTTTAAAGATGCTTTTCATTGAGATTCACATCTATCTTACTTCGCTACATCTAGCTGGAACTACAACATATGCATGATCTAGGTGATCTAGATTGGTTATCTATAACTTTCTCTTGCTACCTTCGGTGTTTGTCGTTTTTAGTAGATTAGATTCGTTTTTCACCATCTCAACACAAAGGAATCTCTATGCTAGTAGATTGTTTATTGTATCTTTGGTTCCGTGGATTGATAAACCTTGGGGGAATACTCTAAGGGAAAAGCTACACGAACCGTGCGCTTGTGGTATAGAAATCGGGGGCGCTAAGGAGCGTCAACAGATCTCTACTGTGACAACAGTGGAGCCATTGCGCAAGCCAAGGAGCCAAGGAATCACCAGAAGAGCAAATACGTTATGCGGCGATTTCATCTCATTCAAGAGTACATCGATTGGGGTGAGATCAAAATATGCAAAATACACACGGATATTAACATTTCAGATCCGTTGACAAAACCCCTTCCACAGCCCAATCATGAGAGGCACACAAGAGCAATGGGTATTAGATACATTCTGGATTGACTCTAGTGCAAGTGGGAGACTGTTAGAAATATGCCCTAGAGGCAATCATATTTCCTTGTATTCATGGTTAATAAAGTGTACCTTGAATATTAATGGATGACAACTTGTATTGATTAATGCTTATGTGAAGTATTTGTGAAACTCTATACTTGTATGAATATTCTAAAATGTTCCTAGTCAGAATTCATGTGAGGACACACACAAATATTAGACTAGCACATATATTAGTTGATTGACTACGTTTCACAAGTCATGGACATGGGGATGTCAAACTAATAATGTGGGTTCATGTGAGACATGAGACTGAACTGACCAAACACGAGATGATGACTTCTCATTACACAATATGTACGCTGTGTCCTAAGACCTGATATCATCGTATGTACTCAAGATGTGAACCGACTTACTTTGGAGCCATCAAACGCTGCACCGTAACAGGGTAGTCATAAAGGTGGCTTTCAGGTCTGTCAAGAAGCATGCCGTGAGACATAGTCGGTCAAGATGGGATTTGCCCCTCTCTACAAGAGAGAGATATCTCTGGGCCCCTCGAGTGATTTGGATCAGGAAATGCATGGCCATGCTGGGGTTAAGAGTTAACCAAATATTCCGAATTACAGGATCGAGAAAGAGTGGTCGGCTTCAAGCAAGACCAAATATCGTGAGGTAAATGGAATAGAATGTATAAGATTGTGACGGCTCGACAGATATGATTCGCGCGTGCTTAGGATTTGACACGTCTTGCTAGAGACCGCTATCAACTATTGTTCAGTAGGAGTACTGGGCCATGTCTATTCACGCGTGAGCCCATAGGGTCACACACTTAAGGGCCAGAAGCCTAATGAGGATGAGATCCAAATTAGACTGGGCTTAGATGCACTAATGGGCTTCAGTTGACCCATTAGGGGATGCCTAAGGTGGGGCACATGGACGCCCACCTAAGAGGCACCCAAAGAAGCTATAAAGACAGAAGAGGGTACTGTTCATGTGAATAGTACCGCCACAGACATAGTAACCCTAGCTGCCCCCTCCTCCCTGCTACGCTTCCTCGTGCATCTAGCCCTCATTCGTTCTCGCGGATCTAGCAATTCGGAGTGCGAAGCTTCTTCCCGTACGTGTGGACTTCGTGGAGGTGCTATGCTTGCTGCACAAGGATGAGCCGTTCGTGACGAGGTTTACGCAACTGCACTGCCGGCTTCCATCTGTACTACACCGACGCGCTACAGAAGTTCTGCAGCCGCACGTCTAGTGGTAATCCCGTGATCTATAACTGTAGTAATCCTGGTTTATGTGGTAGAAATTTTTTGTTTTTACTACCCCATATTCCTACACTTTCTTTGTTCACTAAAAGTCAAAGGCACGGTGAATCGAGTAGTCGGGGCTAAGGGCCATGAGCCTTGCGGCCCTAGAGACAAGTTCTCTACCCTCTTCAGGAGTCGTAACTCTATCGGCTACCTCGAATACCAACCTTTCTTTGTTCACTCAAAGTCAAAGGCACGGCGAATCGAGTAGTCGGGGCTAAGGGCCATGAGCCTTGCGGCCCTAGAGACAAGTTCTCTACCCTCTTCAGGAGTCGTAACTCCATCGGCTACCACGAATACCAACCTTTCTTTGTTCACTCAAAGTCAAAGGCACGGCGAATCGAGTAGTTGGGGCTAAGGGCCATGAGCCTTGCGGCCCTAGAGACAAGTTCTCTACCTTCTTCAGGAGTCGTAACTCCATCGGCTACCTCAAATACCAACCTTTCTTTATTCACTCAAAGTCAAAGGCACGGCGAATCGAGTAGTCGGGGCTAAGGGCCATGAGCCTTGCGGCCCTAGAGACAAATTCTCTACCCTCTTCAGGAGTTGTAACTCCATCGGCTGCGTCGAATACCAATCTTTCTTTGTTCAGTCAAAGTCAAAGGCACGGCGAATTGAGTAGTCGGGGCTAAGGGCTATGAGCCTTGCGGCCCTAGAGATAAGTTCGCAACCCTATTCAGGAGTCGAAACTTCATCGGCTACCTCGAATACCAACCTTTCTTTGTTCACTCAAAGTTAGAGGCACGGCGAATTGAGTAGTCGGGGCTAAGGGACATGAGCCTTGCGGTCCTAGAGACAAGTTCTCTACTTCCTCCTGGTGTCACACCTCCATCAACCAGTCGACTACCCTGGTACTCGACTTTTGGATGGGACAAGCTCCCTATTTCCCAAGAGGATTCCATCATCTACGAGATGACAATTGATCGACTACTTCGGTACTCGACATTCGGATGGGACAAGCTCCCTATTTCCCAAGAGGATTCCATCGTCCACGAGACGACAATTGATCGACTACTTCGGTACTCGATATTCGGATGGGACAAGCTCCCAATTTCCCAAGAGGATTCCATCATCCACGAGACGACAATTGATCGACTACCCTGGTACTCGACCTTTGGATGGGACATGTTCCCTATCTCCTAAAAGGACCTACTCGTCCGTGAGATGTGAATGAATCGACCACTCCGGTACTCAATCTTCGGATAGGACAAGTTCCCTATCTCCCAAGATGACCTTCACATCCATGGGACAATAACTGTCGACTACTACAGTACTCGACAATATACAAGACTTACTCGTCCACGAGACGTCAATTATTCAACTACTACGGTACTCGACCTGAAAGAGACAACATCTCAAGAAGAGTTACCCATTCACAAGATGGAAATTAAGGAAGAGACACGATCTCTACATCCACACAAGATGGTCAATCAAGCAAAGTTCTTACAAAAAGAACATACCAAATCATCGACCAAAAAAGTCATATTTACATGGCAAAGAGAAGATACAGTATATCCTACTGATCTATCAACTTCACAATTTGATCGGCCACAGGCTCCGCCTCCTCTACAAACTTGACAAATTGGTCATAGTCACAAGTTGAACACATGCCATCGCCAAGTACACCTATCTTGGCCCAAGGCCAGTATGACTTTACAAGACCAAGGGCCTACGCCACACAATTCCTAGAAGCTTCCGCTAAGTACTCGGCAAACTTCTAAGGAACCTTCCACAGCCGATCAGCAAAAACTGCCATCAGACTCCTCGTCAGAACCTACGGACTCGACCACAGTCTGAGCCGCCACCCGAAGCTCCCGCAACTCCTTCAGGTGCTCTTCAGTACCGTCTGCAGCCACAATAAAAAGGACACAAGCACTAGTAGAACCAAAAAGGAAAGCCTCAGTACATAGATCAAGAGGTCACCTCGGTTTTTCTGGATCACCTCCTTCAGCATCCTAACCCTCTACTCAAGCGCGGCTTTGTCTTTCTTCAAAGCAACATTCTCCGCCTCTAATAGAGTGATCTTCTGGTGATCCGCCTCAGTCGCTTTCAGCTTCTGAGACTTCAGATATGACCGGTTCACCATTTGCTGCAATAACACAATCAGTCTACGGAGAAATTCCACACAAGAAAAAAAGTACTCGACAATAGTACTTACCAAAGAGAACTTGGTGAATTCCCGCACAACTACCTGTAACTTCTTCATGTTTCCAGCCGTCAACTGTGGATCATCCTCAAGCTGCTCGCCATGATAGCATCCAAAGGGAGGAGGAGACGCCCTAATCTCCTCCAGCAGGCTATCACTCGACTCCTCCACCTCCTTAGCATCGGGCGAGACACCTATTGTCTTACCCATGTGAAGTAGTTGAGCAACTGGAAGAACCTTCGAACCATTGTAAGGAGGAACGATGGGCTCACCAACTGGAATCGCCTCCGGAGACTGCGACCACGCCCCACCAGCTCTCCTCGAAGACTCCGCCACATCAGAAGGAGCAGCAGAAGCAGGAGCCCTCTCCTCATCCACTCGCCTATGCTTAGACACTGGACCAGGGCTGAAATCAGAGGCAAAGATGTCAGGCAGCAAACACCAAGAGTGAGACAAAAACCACCCGACTGGTTACCTGACATTGTCGCTAGCCCTTCTCTTCCACACAATTGTCCTCAACTTCTTGGGACAACTAATGCCGGCTTCGGGTCCTGGACTCCCCTCACGAGGCAAAAATTTGACTCCTCCCGTCTTACCCTTCATCAAGTCTGCAAGGGTATCACGATCATCGGAGTCAGAACTCGACAGAGTCTCCGAAACAGTTGGATCCAAATCCGGCCGATAATCATGTGGCTGCAAATGAGCGCTAGGCATCATGTGGCTCGGCCGATGAACCTCTAGCAACGAAGGATCACTCCGATAGACCAACAAATCATCCTACAAAAACCGAGAGTTAGCCAAAGCGCAAAAGGATAGCCCAGAAAAGCACTCGATGACAGAGAACCTTATCTATTTCGGAAGATTACTTGCACGAAATAAATCCGGAAGCTCAGGCATGGAAGTAACACCCTCAAAGAGGTTATAAAGAAGCACCATAGCCTCATCTCGACCGGTCTTCTCCGAAGAAAACCGAGAGGGATCGCGCAATCCCGTATACTCGAATCCAAGATGACTGCGGCACTGCAAGGGCTGAACCTGCCTCCTAAGCAGGTGTTGCGTGCAACATAAAGATTGTTTACTGCTTGGAAGGCAATTAAAAGTATGGTGGCCGATTTTATTAATTAAGGAGCATGCATGCGTGGCGTGTTGCCTATGAAGAAGAAATAATCAGAATAAAGAAGGGACATGCATGTAAAGGCAAGAAGAATAAAGAAAAGGAAGAATGACGTCAATAAAAGAGGCCAGCATGTGCATGCGGGGTGAATAAAGTAATTGATGACCACGGGATAGTGTTCGGCCTGTCGAGAATAAAATATTTCCTAATCTAATTGCCTTGGCCGAAACAAATGCAAGGCAGAAGCTTCATTTGACAAGGATTCTACGGGAAGGGAAGATAGAGTCCGTGTATCTCAATATTAATTTGTTTAGATATTTCTTAGTTAGCAAGTTTGGTGTGCCGTAGACGGCTAGGTTGTCTAGGCTATAAATATGTACCTCCATCTATTGTGAAAGGTTTATCACACGATCAATCAAACAACTCTACTTTTTACCTGCAATTTACTTTTTCGGCGACTTCGCCTTTTCTTTTTCGACGGGTTCTTTCGAGTTCATCAAGGACGCCTCATATTTGAGCGACTTGATCTGCTGTTAAGCTTTCGTTTACCGAGTAAATCTGAGCTTTAGCTACCGGGCGCATCGCTGTGGCTTCGTTCAGATCTATTCAAAAGTTATCGAATTATATTTAGGCTTTGACTTCCGGGCGTATCGCTGTCGTCTCGTCTAGATTAGTTCACAAATTACCCGGCTTCACGATCTATTTAATCAGCTATTAGTTTTCTTGTTTTCACATTAAATCTTGCAAAGCCGGTTAGATTGGTTGTAAGCTCAGCTTTGTTCAGATCCATACATTCGTGGGTTTGTGCATTGTTTTCTGGCACGTGTCAGTTTAGATCAAAGCCGTCTGTTGTATACCGATATCGGCAGCCTCTTGCCGATCTCCCTTAGATCGCTTTTAATACACGTTTATCTTACCCGATCTGTTATCGTTTTCTGTATCGGCAGAGCCTTGCCGATACGCCACCTGAGAGACATTCGGAATTCCAGCCGATATGCTCTCAGATTTTACTTTGTTTATCCCTTGTCAATTACAGGTCAAATTGACTGGCACGCTTGGTTGACTTTCCGTGCTTGGCGAACACTTATCCTCGGATTCCAGTGTGTTGATTTTTGCGTCAACATCTTGATTAAAGGTTGTATGCATAGATGAAGACCAATGCTCCTTAAATATTGTCTGACAATAGTCGCAAAAAAAAGAGAGGAAGAGATGGCATGCCAAAGAAGCATGACCCAGAGAGAGAGAGAGATGGCATGCCAAAGAAGCATGAACCAATAAATAAAGCCAGACATGAAAGGAGCATGTAATTATATGTGCACTAACCTAATCAGTTTGTAGATATAAGTATTATACCTATGGATCCAATCTTTGATCTTGCAACAGATTTGAGTCAAGCATATGCCTTTTTACTCCCTTTCCAAACTCCACATATGCCAGCCATATGAGTAAGGCAGAGTAGAGGCAAGCCCTGGTAAGAAGATACACATGAGTGACATTGAGAGACCTATGAACTAGAGTAAGACCATGAACACTTTCTTTATGAAAATTCTTGCAAAAAACCCCAAGTTTGGCAGCATGGCAAGGTGGCACCTGAGGCAAGGTTCATTCTGTTCTTCAACAATTACAGACATCATGGTAGACACACTCAAGTTCACAAGCAAAAGCAAGGTATGGAATAACTTTTGTGCAGGATGTTCTGTCAAGGACAGGCCGAGGCACCTCAGTCTCGACCTTTACTCGGGATGAGCAAAGGGCCAAGTGCTGGGGACCCTATTGACGGTCACTAACAACCTATTCTGACCATCAACTCCCGCACAAAATTCAACCATAATGTGGAATACATGGTAGGATAGCTTTATTTACTAACTAATTCCACAGCTGGTGTTTGAGAATGCGTGCAGGTGATTTTAAGCTAAATTTGCAGCAAAACGGTGTGGCATGATCCAAGACACGACGTTCCGGCAAATTAGGACGCGACACATGTCAAAACATGGATTGGAGGGCCCACCAGAGCAAGAAATCGACATGACAAATGTCAAGACACAAGCCAATGACAAGTGGGCCCAGAGAACAGCCCATGGGACAAAAGGGGAAGGTCGGTGGGCCCACTGGGTGGTCGGCCGACCAGCCCATGGGCCCCACCGCCTTTAGGTTCCATGTGGAGGCTCCTCATTGAATGATGAAGTCGGTTCTTGGAGGTACACCTGCAGATGGAGCTCCCCTTGGCCGTGGCTCCCTCCTATAAATATAGGGGGGAGAAACGCACACACCACACACCTCACCTTCACCTTCTCCTCATTTGGAGCTTGGAGATCTTCATCCTAGATGCTTTATGCAGCCCAGGGGTGTAGAAGATTAGGAGGAGAGTGAGGAGGAGTTGGGGGAACTGCCGGGTTTTTTGGCACTATTCTCCGCTTGTACCTCAACGGATGCTTATTCGGTTGTAAGTGTTCGAGACTTTCTTATTAAGAATTAGATTTTAGTTGCAAGTTATTTCTTCTGTCTTATATTGAATTGAGTGTATGCTTAAAGTAGTATATGATCCTAGCTTAAGATTCCAGATAGAGAAGGATAATCTTGGCCAGGGTTAGGATTAATACGGTAGAGAGACGTGGTGTCTAGGCTAGAGTTTACCACTTAGTTGTCTTATACTCCCACAGATTGAGAGGTAGCCGGCAGGTGGTGACAGCCCTGTTCGAGCCCTAATAACCCTCCACATTCGGATACTGGATAAAGCATTATTACCGGAGCTACTGGCTTGTATTAGCCAGTCGAAACCAGTTGCTCGAAGTATAAGGAGAGGGATCTCTTCTTCTAAACATAGATTCTAAATCTTAGGAAGTCCTCTCTATCCTATCTCTCTTACACCAGTGTGTGTCCTTGGATGATCCTAAACCCGTAGATAGTGTACTCCCGTTCAAGTCAAAATTTACCAATCTAACTTTTGAACACTGTGTGTATACGTATTCTCTTTGAAATTCATTTAATTTAGCTTCAGAAAGGACACATATGAACGCTCCTACTCCAAATGAACATGTGTGCACATGTGCAGCTGCAGAAAATAAAAAACAGTTGCCATCTGATGGATTGCGACCAGCCAATATGATTCTTGTGACTCGCTAACCACCACTAGCGCGAGCCACAAACTCCCATTCCGAAAAGGATTGGAACTTATGTAGCCGCGCGTTTTATTGGTCGCCTCTTATATACCATTTGATTTAAAGTTAAATTCTAAAAAAATTTAGCAGTTTATACTACATGGTCTCGAATGGAAACTGATCTTTCTAATATCGCAAGCACATGGACACGAAACATTCATAACATGCATGCATCCATGCTATGGGAAAATACTTTTCTACTATACTCCATCCATCCCGAAAAAACAAGTCATCCTCGGAATTCTAGGATATATTAACAAGAAGGTAAAATGACCATATTTGCCCCTATTTATTATCCATATTTGGCACTAATTGATTCTTGCATGCACATGCACTTTCTAAATAGGGTAGGATGACATGTTTTTGGGACAAATTTTGAATCCTAGAGTGACTTATTTTTCGGGACGGAGGGAGTAGGTTGGATATAGTTAGAAATAATGTTCTGAGATCCCGCAGCACTCCCTTGGATAGGGGACCCACCTGTCCTGCCAATGTCATGGTCGTCGTCGCTCATGGACCCCGTGGGTCCCGCCATCACCATCCTCCTACGCTTCCGGGGCCTTCTCATCGCCCGGTCCGCAGAACGGGGGACGTGGCGTCCTCCCATACAAGCGGCGCACACCTCTACCGTACCCTATTGCTGCATAGGCCACGTGGGGCGTGCACTCCACTGTTCACCATGTCGGCAAGTGTCCCATCTCCCTTCCTCATATGTTTCCTTGTTGGTGTGCGGACGACATGGGTCATTGTGGACCCTTCCTAGGGGACAAGCGGAAGGCTGCCCTCTGATCAGAGGTCGGTCGCGAGGCCACCCTCCAATCAGAGGTTTGGCGCGAGGCGGCCCTCTTGTCAGAGGTCGGGCGAGGCAGAGCCCTTCCGTAGAGGTCGGACAAGGCGGAGCCCTTCTGTAGATGTCAGGCGAGGCATAGCCCTCCCACAGGGATCGGACTGAGCAGGCTTGACGCGTTGTCCTTTTAGGTTGACTCGGGCGTGTGTCTGTTCATCCCATGCTTTGGGTATCCCTAATACCCGACATGACGACGGCACCCCGTGCGGTGGTGGTCCTCCCCGTGGGGTGATGTCAAGCGTTGAACACCAGGGCATAGGGGTGTTTGCGGGGGGGGGGGGGGGGGGGGGGTGAGATGACGGCGGCAGCACTGGTCGGGTGATATTTGAATTTTGAATGGTGCATGTTGAGTGGATTGTGGTCAGGGGCGTGGGCGACGGCTGGGGATGGATCGCGGGCAGAGATACCCTCGCGGCGGTGATGGAGAGCAGAGTGCGGGAGACGGGGACGGGGTGGGAGGTAGTGGAGCGGTGCGAGAAGGGTGCACCGTGGAGCGAGCCCACAGTCACACGTGTGGATGATTCCTTAATAGTAGGGCGCACCGCGGAGCGAGCCCACAGTGTGTCACACGTGTGGACGATTCTTTAATAGTGGTTTTGTGCTGTTTCATGGTCCCCACGGCCACGATTGTGATAACAAAATGACTACTGTAAAAGCCCTAAAATAACGACTGTTGTAAAATAGATGTCATCATTAGGGTACGCGATCATGTCACTTTGATGTGGAAATTTACTGATCTAACTTTTGAACACTGTGCGTATATATTCTCTTTGAAATTTCTTTAGTTTAGCTTCAAAAAGCACACATATGGAAGCTGCCTGCTCAAACATGTGTTCACATGTGTAGCTGCAGAAAATAAAAAACAGTTGCCATCTGATGGATTGCGACCAATATGTTTTTTGTAACTAGAAACCAACACTAGCGCTAGCCACAAACTCCCCGTTTCCGAAAAAAGATTGGAACTGAAGTATCCGCCTCAGCAGTTTTATCGGTTACCACTTGCATAGCATTTGATTAAATTTAAATTCTAAAAAAATACTTGCATCTGTAGCAAAATTTTGAAAATACCTGCAAACTTGTATAGCATTTGATTTAAATTTAAATACTTGCGCGTGTGCGAGCCTCTTCGTAGATTTAATATTTTTTTTGGCCAAAACTGCATTGGTTCCGGGTGGAACCTTAACTTGGTGCTGATAAGAGCCTTAGCTACCGGGTGTTTTACCCAGTGACAAAGTCTAAAACTTTTTGTCTCGAGTTTCACAGTACCGGTTGCAAAATGGTACATAAGGCTCTCTCCAACCGGTGCTCATGGCGTGTTTTCTAGTATAGTGTCAGTTTATACATGGTCTCGAGTGGAACCTCTGATCTTATCTACCACCCAAGCACACGCACACGAAGCATTCATAAAATACATCCGTTGCTAAGGGAAAACACTTTTCTAGTATAAGTTGAATATAGTTAAAAAACGTGTTCCTTGATATATTTGAATAATTATCTTTGTAATGAATATTGTCTAACTAGGGTCCCAGCTGCGCCAACGACTAAGAATGCATATACATATCCTCTTTGGAATCAATTTAATTTATTAGCTTCAAAAAGGACACATATGAAAGCTGCCTGCTCCAAATGAACATGTGTGCACATGTGCAGCTGCAGAAAATATAAAACAGTTGCCATCTGATGGATCGCGTCCAATATATTTCTTGTAACTCGTTAACTACCACTAGCGCCAGCCACAAACTCCCATTCCCAAAAGGAATGGAACTTATGTGTCCGCGCGCGTAGGCAGTTTTATTGGTCACCTCTTATTTAGCATTTGATTAAGATTCAAATCCTAAAACATTATATCAGTTTATACAAGCTCACGAATAGTTAATAGGCCCCGAGCCTATATTTCTTTTCTCTACTCGTATATCTTCCTTTCAGTAGAAAGGAGTATGAAAAGTTCGAGTAGTTGAAAGACCCGAGCCTATATTTCTTTTCTCTACTCGTAAATTTTCCTTTTAGCAGAAAGGAGTATGATAAGTTGGAGTGGTTAAAAGGCCCCGACCTTATATTTTTTTCTCTACTCGTATAAATTCCTTGCACCAAAAAGGAGTATGATAAGTTTGAGTAGTTAAAAGGCGCGAAGCCTATATTTCTTTTCTCTACTCGTAAATCTTTCTTTCAGCAGAAAGAAGTATGATAAGTTCGAGTAGTTAAAAGGCCCCGAGCTTATATTTCTTTTCTCTACTCGTATATCTTCTTTTCACCAGAAAGGAGTATGATAAGTTCGAGTAGTTAAAAGGCGCAGAGCCTATATTTCTTTTCTCTACTCGTATATCTTCCTTTCACCAGAAAGGAGTAAGAGAAGTTCGAGTAGTCAAAAGGCCGTGAGCTTATATTTCTTTTCTCTACCTGTATATCTTCCTTTCACAAGAAAGGAGTATGATAAGTTTGAGTAGTTAAAAGGCCCCGAGCCTATATTTATTTTCTCTACTCATATATCTTGCTTTTAACAGAAACGAGTATGATAAGTTGGAGTAGTTAAAAGGCCCCGAGCCTATATTTCTTTTCTCTACTCGTACATCTTCCTTTCAGCAGAAAGCAGTATGATAAGTTCGAGTAGTTAAAAGGCCCCGAGCCTATATTTCTTTTCTCTACTCGTATATCTTCCTTTCAGCAAAAAGGAGTATGATAAGTTCGGGTAGTTGAAAGGTTCTGAGCCTATATGTCTTTTCTCTACTCGTATATCTTCCTTTCAACAGAAAGCAGTATGATAAGTTCAAGTAGTTAAAAGGTCCCGAGCCTATATTTCTTTTCTCTACTCGTATATCTTCCTTTCAGCAGAAAGAAGTATGATAATTTCGAATAGTTAAAAGGCCCCGGAGCCTATATTTCTTTTCTCTACTCATATATCTTCCTTTCAGCAGAAAGGAGTATGATAAGTTCGAGTAGTTAAAAGGCCCCGAGTCTATATTTCTTTTCTCTACTCGTATATCTTCCTTTCAGTAGAAAAGGGTATGATAAGTTTGAGTTGCTAAAAGGCCGCGAGCCTATATTTCTTTTCTCTACTCGTATATCTTCCTTTCATCAGAAAGGAGCATGATAAGTTCGAGTAGTTGAAAGGCCCGGAGCCTATATTTGTTTTCTCTACTCGTATATCTTCCTTTCAGCAGAAAGCAGTATGATAAGTTCAAGTAGTTAAAAAGCCCCGAGCCTATATTTCTTTTCTCTACTCATATATCTTCCTTTCAGCAGAAAGGAGTATGATAAGTTCGAGTAGTTGAAAGGCCCCGAGCCTATATTTCTTTTCTCTACTCATATATCTTGCTTTTAACAGAAACGAGTATGATAAGTTGGAGTAGTTAAAAGGCCCCGAGCCTATATTTCTTTTCTCTACTCGTACATCTTCGTTTCAGCAGAAAGCAGTATGATAAGTTCGAGTAGTTAAAAGGCCCCGAGCCTATATTTCTTTTCTCTACTCGTATATCTTCCTTTCACCAGAAAGGAGTATGATAAGTTTGAGTAGTTAAAAGGCACCAAGCCTATAATTCTTTTCTCTACTTGTATATCTTCCTTTCAGCAGAAAGGAGTATAATAAGTTCGAATAGTTAAAAGGCCGCGAAATTATATTTCTTTTCTCTACTCGTATATCTTCCTTTCACAAGAAAGGAGGATGATAAGCTCGAGTAGTTAAAAGGCCCCATGTCTATATTTCTTTTCTCTACTCGTATATCTTCCTTTCAGCAGAAAGGGTATGATAAGTTTGATTTGTTAAAAGGCCGCGAGCCTATATTTTTTTCTCTACTCGTATATCTTCCTTTCATCAGAAAGGAGTATGATAAGTTCGAGTAGTTGAAAGGCCCGGAGCCTATATTTGTTTTCTCTACTCGTATATCTTCCTTTCAGCAGAAAGCAGTATGATAAGTTCAAGTAGTTAAAAAGCCCCGAGCCTATATTTCTTTCTCTACTCGTATATCTTCCTTTCAGCAGAAAGGAGTATGATAAGTTCGAGTAGTTGAAATTCCCGGAGCCTATATTTCTTTTCCCTACTCGTACATCTTCCTTTCAGCAGAAAGCAGTATGATAAGTTCGAGTAGTTAAAAGGCTCCGAGCCTATAATTCTTTTCTCTACTCGTACATCTTCCTTTCAATAGGAAGGAGTATAATAAGTTCGAATAGTTAAAAGGCCGCGAAGTTATATTTCTTTTCTCTACTCGTATATCTTCCTTTCACAAGAAAGGAGGATGATAAGTTCGAGTAGTTAAAAGGCCCCGAGCCTATAATTCTTTTCTCTGCTTGTATATCTTGCTTTTAACAGAAAGGAGTATGATATGTTCGAGTAGTTAAAAGGCCCCGAGCCTATATTTCTTTTCTCTACTCGTACATCTTCCTTTCAGCAGAAAGCAGATTGATAAGTTCGAGTTGTTCAAAGGCCCCGAGCCTATATTTCTTTTCTCTACTCGTATATCTTTCTTTCAGCAAAAAGCAGTATGATAAGTTAAAGTAGTTAAAAGGCCCCGAGCCTATATTTCTTTTCTCTACTCATATATCTTGCTTTTAACAGAAAGGAGTATGATATGTTCGAGTGGTTAAAAAGCCCCGAGCCTATATTTCTTTTTCTCTACTCGTATATCTTCCTTTCAGCAGAAAAGAGTTTGATAAGTTCGAGTAGTTGAAAGGTCTTGAGCCTATATTTTTTTTTCTCTACTAGTATATCTTCCTTTCAGCAGAAAGAAGTATGATAAGTTCGAGTAGTTGAAAGGCCATGAGCCATTATTTCTTTTCTCTACTCGTATATCTTCCTTTCCGCAGAAAGCAGTATGAAAAGTTCAAGTAGTTAAAAGGTCCCGAGCCTATATTTTTTTTCTCTACTCGTATATCTTCCTTTCAGCAGAAAGAAGTATGATAAGTTCGAGTAGTTGAAAGGCCATGAGCCATTATTTCTTTTCTCTACTCGTATATCTTCCTTTCAGCAGAAAGAAGTATGATAAGTTCGGGTAGTTCAAAGGCCCCGAGCCTATATTTCTTTTCTCTACTCGTATATCTTCCTTTCAGAAGAAAGGAGTATGATAAGTTCGAGTAGTTGAAAGGCCCGGAGCCTATATTTCTTTTCTCTACTCGTACAACTTCCTTTCAGCAGAAAGCAGTATGATAAGTTCGAGTAGTTAAAAGGCCTCGAGCCTATATTTCTTTTCTCTACTCGTATATCTTCCTTTCACAAGAAAGGAGGATGATAAGTTCGAGTAGTTAAAAGGCCTCGATCCTATATTTCTTTTCTCAACTCGTATATGTTCCTTTCAGCAGAAAGGAGTATGATAAGTTCGAGTAGTTAAAAGGCCGCGAGCCTATATTTCTTTTCTCTATTCATATATCTTCCTTTCAGGAGAAAGGAGTATGATATGTTCGAGTAATCAAAAGGCCCCAAGCTTATATTTCTTTTCTCTACTTGTATATGTTCCTTTTAGCAGCAAGTAGTATATAAGTTCGAGTAGTTGAAAGGCCCAGAACCTATATTACTTTTCTCTACTCGTATATCTTCCTTTCAGCAAAAAAAGGGTATCATAAGTTCGAGTAGTTGAAAGGCTCCGAGCCTATGTTTCTTTTCTCTACTCGTATATCTTCCTTTCAGCAGAAAGGAGTATGATAAGTTTGAGTAGTTGAAAGGCCCGAGCCTATATTTTTTTCTCTCTACTTGTATATCTACCTTTCAGCAGAATGGAGTATGATAAGTTCGAGTAGTTAAAAGGCCCCGATCCTATATTTCTTTTCACTACTCGTATATCTTCCTTTCAGCAGAAAAAAAGTAGGATAAGTTCGAATAGTTAAAAGGCCCCGAGCCTATATTTCTTTTCTCTACTCGTATATCTTCCTTTCAGCAGAAAAAAAGTATGATAAGTTCGAATAGTAAAAAGGCCCCGAGCCTATATTTCTTTTCTCTATTCATATATCTTCCTTTCAGCATAAAGGAGTATGATATGTTCGAGTTATTAAAAGGCCCCAAGCTTATATTTCTTTTCTCTACTCGTATATGTTCCTTTCAGCAGAAAGTAGTATATAAGTTCGAGTAGTTGAAAGGCCCCGAACCTATATTTCTTTTCCCTACTCGTATATCTTCCTTTCAGCAGAAAAGGGTATCATAAGTTCGAGTAGTTGAAAGGCCATGAGCCTATATTTCTTTTCTCTACTCGTATATCTTTCTTTCAGCAAAAAGTAGTATGATAAGTTCAAGTAGTTAAAAGGCCCCGAGAATATATTTCTTTTCTCTACTCGTATATCTTCTTTTCAGCAGAATGGAGTTTGATAAGTTCGAGTAGTTGAAAGGCCCGGAGCCTATATTTCTTTTCTCTACTCGTAAATCTTCCTTTCTGCAGAAAGCAGTATGATTAGTTCGAGTAGTTAAAAGGCCCGGAGCCTATATTTATTTTGTCTACTCGTATATCTTCCGTTCAGCAGAAAGGAGTATGATAAGTTCAAGTAGTTAAAAGGCCGCGAGCCAATATTTCTTTTCTCTACTCGTATATCTTCCTTTCACAATAAAGGAGTATGATAAGTTCGAGTAGTTAAAAGGCCCCGAGCCTATATATCTTTTCTCTACTCGTATATCTTGCTTTTAACAGAAAGGAGTATGATTTGTCCGAGTAGTTAAAAGGCCCCGAGCCTATATTTCTTTTCTCTACGCCTACATCTTCCTTTTAGCAGAAACAGTATGATAAGTTCGAGTAGTTCAAAGGCCCCGAGCCTATATTTCTTTTCTCTACTCGTATATCTTCCTTTCAGCAGAAAGTAGTATATAAGTTCCAGTATATGAAAGGCCCCGAACCTATATTTCTTTTCTCTACTCGTATATCTTCCTTTCAGCAGAAAAGGGTATCATAAGTTCGAGTAGTTGAAAGGCCATGAGCCTATATTTCTTTTCTCTACTCGTATATCTTTCTTTCAGCAAAAAGCAGTACGATAAGTTCAAGTAGTTAAAAGGCCCCGAGAATATATTTCTTTTCTCTACTCGTATATCTTCTTTTCAGCAGAATGGAGTTTGATAAGTTCGAGTAGTTGAAAGGCCCGGAGCCTATATTTCTTTTTCTCTACTCGTATATCTTCCTTTCAGCAGAAAAGAGTTTGATAAGTTCGAGTAGTTGAAAGGTCTTGAGCCTATATTTCTTTTCTCTATTCGTATATCTTCCTTTCAGCAGAAAGCAGTATGATAAGTTCAAGTAGTTAAAAGGTCCCGAGCCTATATTTTTTTTCTCTACTCGTATATCTTCCTTTCAGCAGAAAGAAGTATGATAAGTTCGAGTAGTTGAAAGGACCTGAGCCTTTATTTCTTTTCTCTACTCGTATATCTTCCTTTCAGCAGAAAGCAGTATGATAAGTTCAAGTAGTTAAAAGGCCCCGAGCCTATATTTCTTTTCTCTACTCGTATATCTTCCATTCAGCAGAAAGGAGTATGATAAGTTCGAGTAGTTGAAAGGCCCGGAGCCTATATTTCTTTTCTCTACTCATACAACATCCTTTCAGCAGAAAGCAGTATGATAAGTTCGAGTAGTTAAAAGGCCTGGAGCCTATATTTCTTTTCTCTACTCGTATATCTTCCTTTCACAAGAAAGCAGGATGATAAGTTCGAGTAGTTAAAAGGCCTCGATCCTATATTTCTTTTCTCAACTCGTATATGTTCCTTTCAGCAGAAAGGAGTACGATAAGTTCGAGTAGTTAAAAGGCCGCGAGCCTATATTTCTTTTCTCTATTCATATATCTTCCTTTCAGCAGAAAGGAGTATGATATGTTCGAGTAATTAAAAGGCCCCAAGCTTATATTTCTTTTCTCTACTTGTATATGTTCCTTTCAGCAGCAAGTAGTATATAAGTTCGAGTAGTTGAAAGGCCCCGAACCTATATTACTTTTCTCTACTCGTATATCTTCCTTTCAGCAAAAAAAAGGTATCATATGTTCGAGTAGTTGAAAGGCTCCGAGCCTATGTTTCTTTTCTCTACTCGTATATCTTCCTTTCAGCAGAAAGGAGTATGATAAGTTCGAGTAGTTGAAAGGCCCGAGCCTATATTTTTTTTCTCTACTTGTATATCTACCTTTCAGCAGAATGGAGTATGATAAGTTCGAGTAGTTAAAAGGCGCCGAGCCTATATTTCTTTTCACTACTCGTATATCTTCCTTTCAGCAGAAAAAAAGTATGGTAAGTTCGAATAGTTAAAAGGCCCCGAGCCTATATTTCTTTTCTCTACTCGTATATCTTCCTTTCAGCAGAAAAAAAGTATGATAAGTTCGAATAGTAAAAAGGCCCCGAGCCTATATTTCTTTTCTCTATTCATATATCTTCCTTTGAGCATAAAGGAGTATGATATGTTCGAGTTATTAAAAGGCCCCAAGCTTATATTTCTTTTCTCTACTCGTATATGTTCCTTTCAGCAGAAAGTAGTATATAAGTTCGAGTAGTTGAAAGGCCCCGAACCTATATTTCTTTTCTCTACTCGTATATCTTCCTTTCAGCAGAAAAGGGTATCATAAGTTCGAGTAGTTGAAAGGCCATGAGCCTATATTTCTTTTCTCTACTCGTATATCTTTCTTTCAGCAAAAAGTAGTATGATAAGTTCAAGTAGTTAAAAGGCCCCGAGAATATATTTCTTTTCTCTACTCCTATATCTTCTTTTCAGCAGAATGGAGTTTGATAAGTTCGAGTAGTTGAAAGGCCCGGAGCCTATATTTCTTTTCTCTACTCGTAAATCTTCCTTTCTGCAGAAAGCAGTATGATTAGTTCGAGTAGTTAAAAGGCCCGGAGCCTATATTTATTTTGTCTACTCGTATATCTTCCGTTCAGCAGAAAGGAGTATGATAAGTTCAAGTAGTTAAAAGGCCGCGAGCCAATATTTCTTTTCTCTACTCGTATATCTTCCTTTCACAAGAAAGGAGTATGATAAGTTCGAGTAGTTAAAAGGCCCCGAGCCTATATATCTTTTCTCTACTCGTATATCTTGCTTTTAACAGAAAGGAGTATGATTTGTTCGAGTAGTTAAAAGGCCCCGAGCCTATATTTCTTTTCTCTACGCCTACATCTTCCTTTTAGCAGAAACAGTATGATAAGTTCGAGTAGTTCAAAGGCCCCGAGCCTATATTTCTTTTCTCTACTCGTATATCTTCCTTTCAGCAGAAAGGAGTATGATAAATTCGAGTAGTTGAAAGGCCTCGAGCCTATATTTCTTTTTTCTACTCGTATATCTTCCTTTCAGAAGAAAGGAGTATGATAAGTTCGAGTAGTCAAAAGGCCCCAAGCTTATATTTTTTTCTCTACTCGTATATGTTCCTTTCAGCAAAAAGGAGTATAATAAGTTCGAGTAGTTGAAAGGCCCCAAACCTATATTTCTTTTCTCTACTCGTATATCGTCCTTTCAGCAGAAAAGCGTATGATAAGTTTGAGTAGTTGAATGGCCCCGAGCCTATATTTCTTTTCTCTACTCGTACAACTTCCTTTCAGCAGAAATCAGTATGATAAGTTCGAGTAGTTAAAAGGCCTCGAGCCTATATTTCTTTTCTTTACTCGTATATGTTCCTTTCAGCAGAAAGGAGTATGATAAGTTCGAGTAGTTAAAAGGCCCCGAGCCTATATTTATTTTCTCTATTCATATATCTTCCTTTCAGCAGAAAGGAGTATGATATGTTAGAGTAATTAAAAGGCCCCAAGCTTATATTTCTTTTCTCTACTTGTATATGTTCCTTTCAGCAGAAAGTAGTATATAAGTTCGAGTAGTTGAAAGGCCCCGAACCTATATTTCTTTTCTCTACTCGTATATTATCCTTTCAGCAGAAAAGGGTATCATAAGTTCGAGTAGTTGAAAGGCCCTGAGCCTATGTTTCTTTTCCCTACTCATATATCTTTCTTTTAGCAAAAAGCAGTATGATAAGTTTAAGTAGTTAAAAGGCCCCGAGCCTATATTTCCTTTCTCTACTCGTTTATCTTCTTTTCAGCAGAACGGAGTTTGATAAGTTTGAGTAGTTGAAAGTCCCGGAGCCTATATTTCTTTTCTATACTCGTAAATCTTCTTTTCAGCAGAAAGCAGTATGATTAGTTCGAGTAGTTAAAAGTCCCGGAGCCTATATTTCTTTTGTCTACTCGTATATCTTCCTTTCAGCAGAAAGGAGTATGATAAGTTCGAGAAGTTAAAAGGCCGCGAGCCTATATTTCTTTTCTCTACTCGTATATCTTCCTTTCACAAGAAAGGAGTATGATAAGTTCGAGTGGTTAAAAGGCCCCGAGCCTATATTTCTTTTGTCTACTCGTATATCTTCCTTTCATCAGAAAGGAGTATGATAAGTTTGAGTAGTTGAAAGGCCCTGAGCCTATATTTCTTTTCTCTACTCGTATATCTTTCTTTCAGCAAAAAGCAGTATGGTAAGTTCAAGTAGTTAAAAGGCCCCGAGCCTATATTTCTTTTTTGTACTCGTATATCTTCTTTACAGAATAACGGAGTTTGATAAGTTCGAGTAGTTGAAAGGCCCGGAGCCTATATTTCTTTTCTCTACTCGTAAATCTTCCTTTCAGCAGAAAGGAGTCTGATAAGTTCGAGTAGTTAAAAGGCCCCGAGCCTATATTTCTTTTCTCTACTCGAATATCTTGCTTTTAACAGATAGGAGTATGATAAGTTCGAGTAGTCAAAAGGCCCCGAGCTTATATTTCTTTTCTCTACTCGTATATGTTCCTTTCAGCAGAAAGGAGTATAATAAGTTCGAGTAGTTGAAAGGCCCCAAACCTTTATTTCTTTTCTCTGCTCGTATATTGTCCTGTTAGCAGAAAAGCGTATGATAAGTTAGAGTAGTTGAAAGGCACCGAGCCTATATTTTTTCCTTTACTCGTATATCTTCCTTTCAGCAGAAAGGAGTATGATAAGTTCGAGTAGTTGAAAGGCCCGAGCCTATATTTCTTTTCTCTACTCGTATATCTTCCTTTCAGCAGAAAGGAGTATGATAACTTCTTATAGTTAAAAGGCCCCGAGCCTATATTTCTTTTCTCTACTTGTATATCTTCCTTTCAGCAGAAAGGAGTATGACAAGTTTGAGTAGTTAAAAGGCCGCAAGCCTATATTTCTTTTCCCTACTCGTATATCTTCATTTCATCAGAAAGGAGTATGATAAGTTCGAGTAGATGAAACGCCCTTAGCCTATATTTCTTTTTTCTACTCGTATATCTTCCTTTCAGCAGACAGCAGTATGATAAGTTCAAGTAGTTAAAAGGCCCCGAGCCTATATTTCTTATCTCTATTCGTATATCTTCCTTTCAGCAGAAAGGAGTATGATAAGTTCGAGTAGTTGAAAGGCCCGGATCCTATATTTCATTTCTCTACTCGTAAATCTTCCTTTCAGCAGAAAGGAGTATGATAATTTCGAGTAGTTAAAAGGCCCTGAGCATATATTTATTTTCTCTACTCGTATATCTTCCTTTCACCAGAAAGGAGTATGATAAGGTCGAGTAGCTAAAAGGCCCGGAGCCTATATTTATTTTCTCTACTCATATATCTTCCTTTCAGCAGAAATGAGTTTGATACGTTCGAGTAGTTAAAAGGCCGCGAGCCTATATTTCTTTTCTCTACTCGTATGTCTTCCTTTCACAAGAAAGGAGTATGATAAGTTCGAGTAGTTAAATGGCCCCGAGCCTATATTTCTTTTCTCTACTAGTATATCTTGCTTTTAACAGAAAGGAGTATGATATGTTCGAGTAGTTAAAAGGCCCCGAGCCTATATTTCTTTTATCTACTCATACATCTTCCTTTCAGCAGAAAGCAGTATGATAAGTTCGAGTAGTTAAAAGGCCCGGAGCCTATATTTCTTTTGTCTACTCGTATATCTTCCTTTAAGCAGAAAGGAGTATGATAAGTTTAAGTAGTTAAAAGGCCGCGAGCCTATATTTCTTTTCTCTACTCATATATCTTCCTTTCACAAGAAAGGAGTATGATAAGTTCGAGTAGTTAAAAGGCCCTGAGCCTATATTTCTTTTATGTACTCGTATATCTTACTTTTAGCAGAAAGGAGTATGATAAGTTCGAGTAGTCAAAAGGCACCGAGCTTATATTTCTTTTCTCTACTCGTATATGTTCCTTTCAGTAGAAAGGAGTATAATAAGTTCGAGTAGTTAAAAGGCCCCGAGCCTATATTTTCTTTTCTCTACTCATATATCTTCCTTTCAACAGAAAGGAGTATGATAAGTTCGAGCAGTTAAAATGCCCCGAGCCTACATTTTTTTCACTACTCGTATATCTTCCTTTCAGCAGAAAGGAGTATGATAAGTTCGAGTAGTTAAAATACCCCGAGCCTACATTTCTTTTCACTACTCGTATATCTTCCTTTCAGCAGAAAGGAGTATGATAAGTTCGAGTAGTTAAAAGGCCGCGAGCCTATATTTCCTTTCTCTACTCGTATATCTTCCTTTCAGCAGAAAGTAGTATGATAAGTTCGAGTAGTTAAAAGGCCCCGAGCCTATATTTCTTTTTTCTACTCGTATATCTTCCTTTCAGCAGAAAGGAGTATGATAAGTTCGAGTAGTCAAAAGGCCCCGAGCTTATATTTCTTTTCTCTACTCGTATATGTTCCTTTCATCAGAAAGGAGTATAATAAGTTCGAGTAGTTAAAAGGCCCCGAGCCTATATTTTCTTTTCTCTACTCGTATATCTTCCTTTCAGCAGAAAGGAGTATGATAAGTTCGAGTAGTTAAAATGCCCCGAGCCTATATTTCTTTTCTCTACTCGTATATCTTCCTTTCAGCAGAAAGGAGTATGATAAGTTCGAGTAGTTAAAAGGCCACGCGCCTATATTTCTTTTGTCTACTCGTATATCTTCCTTTCAGCAGAAAGGAGTATGATAAGTTCGAGTAGTTAAAAGGCCCCAGGCCTATATTTGTTTTCTCTACTTGTGTATCTTCCTTTCAACAGAAAGAAGTATGATAAGTAAGAGTAGTTAAAAGGCCCCGAGCCTATATTTCTTTTCTCGTATATCTTCTTTTCAGCAGAAAGGAGTATGATAAGTTCGAGTAGTTAAAAGGCTTAGTGCCTATAATTTTTCTTTACTCGTATATCTTCCTTTCAGCAGAAAGGAGCACGATAAGTCTGAGTAGTTATAACATGATTCACATATTAGACAGTAGCACAACTTACTCTTATTCCCAAACCTCTCACAGGAAGGGCAATCAGGCAATTACTACTTACTGGATTGATGCTAACAAATCTGCACAAAGCATCATGCGAGCAAAAAATAAGGAATATATACAGATATCAAAAGTTTGACTTCTGTTTTGTTCCAACACAGCAACAACATCATAATACAAGTCACATTGAATTAAAACATGCAAAGACTTATCGAATGGACAAAGGCTGTTCAAGGCTCTACGCTCGGCTCCTGTTCTAGATTGTCCACAATCCTATCTGCTACTGGCATCACTTCTTGCACAAAGGTGGCAAATATTTCTTCTGAACATTCAGCAGAAATGCCCTCGCCTAGGGGAACAAGATTCGCCTGCGGCCAATAAGATTTTACCAACCCGAGTACGTGTGACACGTAACCTCGGGTGGTATCCCAGAGATACCTCATGATCTTCTGTGGACTACCTTGCAGTTGCTCCAGCAAAGTTCTTCCAACTTGGGTACTCTCCTCGAGTGGATCCACCATATCCACCACAGCCTGCGCAGCAACCTTCAGCTCATTGAGCTCCCTTTCACGGAGATTTTTCTCCTCCGCCATCTTCTTGATCTACTGGAGAGTCTTGGCGAGCTGCTTGTCAGCATCTTTCAACATTCTTTTGAACCTCTCCATTTCATCTGTACGACGGTATGCAAGGTTCTTTAAGTCAGTCACCAGATCTTCTTTAGTTTCTAACAAATTTTTGAGCTCTTCGTGAATACACTACTATAAGCAACTGCAAAATGATGAAAGGAGCTTTGTTCGACTACTTCAACACAAGGCAAACAAGATAAGGAATTTTACCTCTATGTTTCTTTGTAATTAGTTTATTCTTTTCTTGCAAAGACCTGTTGTCTTTCGCAAGGTCTGCCATTTGTTGTTTCAGTAGCTGGTTTTCTTGAGCTTGTTCAGCCTTCAACCTCTCCAACTCCAGAAATTTGGCAGTGTCAAAATTGGCCAGTTCCTACAGATAGAGCAACATGTTAGGCAAGCTGATGATTGTACAGATAAGTATCCCGCTAAGCAATAATACTTACCGATAGAAATTTCCGGCATTTTGACAAATCTTCTTGTGCTGACGTGACCCGATCTACCGATAGCGGGAAGACCCCTAAAGGAGCTTCCTCAGCTACTGGCAGATGGTCCATTTCCATTCCAGAACCAGCACTCATCATTGGCTGCTCTTCAACTATTGATGGCTGATCTGCTGATCCAAATACTTCATCAAGATACTTGAAAAAGGCAAAGCGAAGGGAATCACAGTACAAGGAAGATAATATTGATAGCTTACCCTGTTGGGTCTTGGGTCCTTCGAGCAGCAGAGTGGCACCATGACCACTCGGGGGAGCGTCCTCTACTCCATTCGGCGTTCCCTCCTTGGAATCTACGGGAGCTCTTTCGGCGGTGGATGTTGGAAGAACGGACCTGACCGCGGCTTAGAGCACGGAAGCAGCCGATGCTGCTGTTGCGGAGTCAAGCTTGGGGGCTGGTGCTGCAACGGATGGAACCAGCAACCCCAGATCGGCGGCTTTGCTATACGACAGCAGTTGAACGACAAGATAAAGACTCGAAAAAGTTTATGGCTTCAAGAATTCCAGAGTTACAAGTTAAAACAAGACGCAAAAGCACTTACCGGGCTGATTTCTTAATCGGAAGCTTCCTATTCTTCAGTAGCTTTGGGACGGGGACCGCCACCAAAGCAGTCGACACAGCGGGTATCCTGGGGGTAGAAGTCGAGGATCTTGTATAGGACCAGAGCGACTCCTTCCACCGGCATCTTGCATCCTAGACGGAACATCCCCAAGAGTACTTGCGGGGATTGTCTGTTCCGCCAGGATCACATCTTCACCACTTGCCGAAGACAATGGCTCCGGCAAGATGGTTCCAGCATCTCTTGATGGGTCCACTGGAGTGGAGGATACATCAATACCCACTCCAGTATCATCCCCACTCTTTTGTATCCTCAGCCTCACTGACCTCGAACTAAACAAATGGGGTCAAATGGAGAAATTAGTCAATCAAGCTCATAATACTTGAGATATTTGATGAAACTTCACATCCAGTACTCGAATTCGTACCTGGCCTCCTCAGAGGAAGACGCTTTACGCTTGAGCGTAGTATTCCTAGGCGTCTTGGGATGGCTCCCAGCTAAATCTTTCCCAGTGCCCAAATCACGTCCTCCAGCGCTAGACTCCTCCTCAACTTCTGTAGATGAAGAGTTCAGATTAGAATCTGCAACAACCATGCTATCTTCAGCGTGTTGCTTCCTTCTCTGTAGCAGTGGGTTTTGCGCACTTGGAAGGAGGTGAGAGGGCCGCGCAAATTTAGGGAGTAGAGGACTGCTCCGATATACATTAATATCATCCTGCAATAGAAGCCTACATATTAACATATGACATAGTAAAGAAAAGCAGTCGATTAAATTCAACCAAGAGATCTTACATACCTCTTTTGGTGGATCTTTCATGCTGCATGCGGTTGGCACCACCGGTACACCATATCTGAAATCCGCTCGGAAGTAAACCGAGACGGATCATTCACTCCACTATAGCGAAAACCAAAATGGCATCGCTGTTGAAGGGGTTGTATCCTCCTTGCCATCCATGACATGACAACGGAGGCTCCAGTCAGATTTTTTTCGTCAAATTTTTTATTTCAATCAACAAATCGTTGACTTGGAACATATTCTCTGGCTCGGAATGCCATTCGCAGCAATGTGTGGGTACACCGGGTGCCCATTCCGGTAAGGCTGGTGCATGATTTCCGGCATAAAACCACTTAGCCTTCCAGTCAATCACCTTGTCGGGCATTGTATGGAATATAGAATTTTTCTCTGCCCTGGCGAAGCTACAGACCGGTTCCCCCCACTACTGCTATATCCTTTTTGCTAGGCCAAGGTTTGAGGTGGAAGAAATATTTGAAGAGATCGAAATGGGGTTTGATCCCTAGAAAGGCCTCGCACAAATGAACAAAAATGAAATGTGGAGGATGGAGTTTGGGGTCAAGTGATCCACTTGAATCCCCCAATGGAAGAGAAGACCGCGGAAGAAATCAGAGGCTGGAATCGCAAATCCGCATTTGACAAAAGAAGAAAAAAGAACTATTTCATTCGTTTCTTCAAACGGACGAGTGTGGCCTAAAGCAGAGCACCACTTAATAGTATCACACGATTGAATAAGACATTCATTCACAAGAGACTGAATATCAGATTCAGTAAACATACTCGCCAACCACCCGTCATCCAAAGAGGGAGTGCTGCTCGCCACCTCCTTTTCCTTCCCCTTTCCGATCGATATCTTGGGAGCCATGCAGAAATCTACAGAATGCTTCGAATACACTCTGGGGCTCGGATCTGTGATTGAAGTGGAACTGCTGAACTATGGAAAATCAAAGGAGGCGATGAAGGAGGGAGTGAAAGAGCTCAAGAACAGATCTATTTCTAGTGGCAGTGGAGGCTAGGATGTGTGCGATAGCTATGGCTACGGGTGAAAACCTAAAGAGTCACCGCGCGGTTAAATAACTAGTGGCGGTGGCATTTTCGTTAATACGCAGAAGACCAATCGACACCCTGCATTTTTTTGCAGAGCGATTCGCAGGATTTTTCCATTCCTAACATCAAGATGAATTTAATTCCACGAATTCTTGATCCTTAATTCCAAATTTTGGGATTTGGATTCAAGGCTCGGGGGCTGCGGGATATACATCATCAATGACAAAAAAAATTCGGAGTTATGAAAAATAAAAAGATAAATTTGACCCTCAGCCTAACTCTTCGATTCAAACTAAGGCTTGGGGGCTACTCCATATGGAGCGCGAGTTCATCGCGCACCATATAAAAGAAGATGATTCGGGGCTTGAGCACGTCATAGCCTCGATGCAGTCGAAGAAAGTATTCGGAAGACTACTCAAAGCACTTGATGGACTTCAGGAAGACATGACGAGGTCTAGAAGCAGTCGAAGCATTTGAAGATGCCTTCAGAAGTAATCGATGCTTGTAGGACTCGACTACGAAGAGCTCGGGGGCTTGTCAGACTCGGGGCAGCGGGACTGCTCACAGGCATAGAATATTCTAGAGTAAGGAGTATCGCATGGGATAAGCTTTACCTTATTGTAACTACTCGCTTTACCTTATTGTAACTACTCGTACAGAAGTAGGACTAGTCGATGGAAGGAAACTACCCGATAGACATTGAGTAGGACTCTAATAGTACTCGATTAGGAATTTTCATGTAACCATGTCCCCCCATGATATACAAAGGCGGGCAGGGACCTCTCTAAAATATAGGAGAAACCATAAGATCATTGATCAATCATCAAGGTAATACAAACAACCACACAGGACATAGGGTATTACACTCTTGGCGGCCCGAATCTGTCTAAATCTTTGTGTTCCTTGCACCATCGCGTTTCTGATCTTGGTGACTCGCTACCTACAATCAACTACCTTGGGGTTACCCGTGGTAGGCTTGACGGCTAAACACCGACACCGCCGCCACTGAGAATAGATCTGTTCTCGAGCTCTCCCATTCCTTCCTTCAGTGCATCCTTTGAATCTCCATAGTTCAGCACTCCCACTTCCGCCACAGATCCGGAGCCCCCAAGTGTATGCGTGCGAAGCGCTCTGTCGATTTCCGCATGGCTCCCAAGAAATCGACCAGAAAGGGGAAGGAGAAGGAGGTGGCGAGCAATGCTCCCTCATTGGATGACAGGTGGTTGGCGAGTAAGTTCATTGAATCTGATATTCAGTCTCTTATCAATGAATGTCTTCTACAATCGCGAGAAACTGTCAAGTGGCACTCTACATTAGGCCACACTCGTCCATTTGAAGAGACAAATGAGATAGTTCTTTTTTCTTCTTTTGTTGAGTGCGGATTTGCAATTCTGGCTTCTGATTTCTTCCGTGGTCTTCTTTTTCACTATGGGATTCAAGTGCATCACTTGACCCCAAACTCCATCCTCCACATCTCTATTTTTGTTCATTTGTGCGAGGCTTTTCTGGGGATTGAACCCCATTTTCATCTTTTCAAATATTTCTTCCACCTCAAACCTCAACCTAGTAAAAATGATATATTTCTTCCAAGCGGATTTCAGAAGATGAAGTGATGCGTGAGTACGTCGAGTACTCGACATAGTATATAGTGTTCCGGTGAAGCCAGCTGCATATACCATAAAAAATCCACCAAAAGAGGTATGTAAGATCTCTTGGTTGAACTTAATCGACTGCTTTTCCTTATTGTGTCGTATGTTAATATGTAGGCTTCTGTTGCAGGATGATGTTAATGTGTGTCGAAGCAGTCCTCCTCTTCCTGAGATCGCACAGCCAACTCACCTCCTTCCAAGTGCGCATAACCCACTGCTACAGCAAAGGCAGCAGCGCGCTGAAGATAGCATGGTCGTCTCTGATTCTGATCTAAGTTCCTCGTCTGCAGACGTTGAGGGAGAGTCTGGTGCGCTAGCTGGTGATGTTGGCGCTGGGAGGGATTCGGCTGGAAACCATCCCAAAGCGTCCAGGAGTACTACGCGGAAGCGTAGGCCGTCTTCTTTGGAGGAAGCCAGGTACATATTCCTTTGCCTACAATTCTCTTGGTCAACTTCTTTTGAAATTTGGTGAGCTTTATTTGCTTATTTCTCTTCTTCTCCCGTTTTGTTTAGTCCGAGGTCAATGAGGCCGAGGACAAAAGATATTGGGGATGATACTGGAGTGGGTATTGACGTATCCTCCACTCCAGTGGACCCGTCAAGAGATGCTGGAACCATCTTGCCGGAGCCACTGTCTTCGGTGAGTGGTGAGAATGTGACCCATGCTTCTGAAGTGCCTGCTAAATCGAGTGCTTTGGTGACAGTTCCCGTCCCAAAGCTACTCAAAGCTTGGAAGCTTCCAATCAGGAGATCTGCCTGGTAAGTTTTTGCAGCTTGTTTTGAATTGTAATTCATGCTTGCTTGAAGTCTTGATCTTTGTGCTTTATCTTGGTATTCTTCCATTTCTTTGTAGCAAATTAAAGTAGCTGATCTGGGGTTGGGGTTGACAGATCTGTCTATCACATCGCCAGACCCCGAGCCTGATTCCGCCATGGCAGCATCGGCTGCTTCTCTGCTCAAAGCCGCGATCGGCTCCGTCCTCCCGCCATCTGTGACATCCCAGAGTTTTTAAATACTAAATAAGAAATATTAAGAAATCTTAAACGTGATATCATGCATAATGCACAAGAAATCTTAAACCGCCGTTAACACATAATACCAAGTAAAATCAAAACAAATATATTTTTGTGTACGCAGAAATACATAGTTATATATAGAACATTCCTTGAATAAGATAACTTTTATACTCAATTGGTTATAAAAGAGTTAGCTTAAAAACACTCATATTTTTGTGCCATACAAGTTAATTAAAAAGACCTGTTGCAATTCGAAGTTTAAATAATTAGGAGTTCGAATTCTAGTGGTAAGAATTTTAAAATAACTTTCAAATGGATCCACGAATGACCATGAAATTTTATAGACATATCCAACATGACAAGACGGAGAAATGACTAGTTGAACTCGAGGAGTAAAAATGACAAAAGTCACATGAAATGACGAATCCTTTAATTCACCATTTTTGGAATAATTAAATAACTTTCAAACCATAGCTCAAATGAAAAAGTGCCTGAAACAAAAGTTGTAGATCTCTAAAAATTGAACAAGTTTAGTATTCAAAAGTTTTTCATTTGACCTCGAGAACAGGGAGAAAAATTTAGTTTACATCAGAGCCCTGCAACTTTTCTCTATTTACGATTTTGCCCCTAACTCCATCTGCCTCCTCTCACCCTCTTCCTCCCTGCGCCCTGCCTACGGCGTCCGTACGCCGGCGCCGACACCTGGCCGGCCACGTGCCGCGCCCCTAGCCAAACCGCTCGCGCGCCCCCGGTTTTCCCTGAGTCCGTTCCTTCCTGGCATCACGCGACCTCGACACGCGCCCTTGCCGAGTCTGCACTCGCCACGACGTACACGGCTGTCGCCGAGCCCCTGCTGCCACGCCGTTGCCCCTCCGCCCGGACGCACCTCCCCCAGATAACTCGGTCCCTGCTCACCCTCCCCCTCTCGCACGCCTATAAAAGGACCCTTGTCCTACGCGCGCGCCCAGAACTTCCACCCCATCCGCCATTACTGCCGGCGAGCAATAGCTCGTCGTGGCCAGCCCCGTCCAGACCCACATT
This sequence comes from Panicum virgatum, assembly GCF_016808335.1. Lineage (NCBI taxonomy): Eukaryota > Viridiplantae > Streptophyta > Magnoliopsida > Poales > Poaceae > Panicum > Panicum virgatum. The sequence continues at coordinate 34,417,374 of NC_053143.1, read as the reverse complement.
GCCCAGACCCGCACTCCAGCCACGTTCCCCAGTCACTACTAAAACTTCGAAGCCTAGCCACTCGGACCCGACCTCACCGGAGCGCCGCCGCCGCAGTTCAGTCCCGCCGCCGGCCGCCTGCTCCCGTGGACCCACCTCCTCCGACCGCCCCCACCCAATCCCTGGCAGCCACAGGTGCGCAAGGACCCCCCTCTTTCTCCTCCGGCCCCTATCACTCGCCGCCGGTAACGGACCTCGCCGGAATCCGGCCGCCGCCCCTCCTCTATTTTTCCCCAACCAGCGAAGGACCTAATCATAATGGATTAAACTTTTTCCCAGGGGCTAGAATGCAAAATGTACATGAACTCTATAATTCAAAATAGTAAATTTTGAAATTCAATAACAATTTGTAGAAAAATCGTAAAAATGCAAATCTAAATGATTTGGAATCCTTGCAACAAAATCTACAAGTTTCTCAACGGTCACATTAGCTGAATCTCAATAGTTTTACCTCTAGAATAAATACAAGAATAAAGAGGGTATAATTGTTCTAGGGGTTCTACTTTGTAACTTTGAATGATTTTTGGCTAGCATGCTACTCTTGCTGAATCTAGCACGTGGTAACAATTTGAACCCTAGTACACATCTGGAGCTAGATGAAATCACTCACTTTTGTAGATCTACTAGAAAGCTTCACTTTTTAATTGTGGCAGTTTTGCTACGTTTTAGCTTATGAAATTTTTCTAGGGGTTGAACTTGACAAACAAAGCTCAATCCCCAAGTTTGGCCATTTATGGAACTGTTTAGCTATATATGTGTTTTAATCCTCTTTAAATAGTCATAAATCATGGAATATAGTTAGAATAGCTGGAAAAATGTGAAACTTTTACTGATGCTTGATTTTAGTAACCCACCCTGAATGCAAAGTTTGGGAACCAGATCTTGAGATAAACAATAGTTATAAATTACTCTTGCTATCACATTGTTTTGTTTGTGTATTTTCTTTTGGTAGTTATACTTTGTTTATATGGATAAAACTTAACCACAATCTTAATAACAGTATGTGGTTGCCGTACAAAAAGTTTGGAACAAGCTTTCTTAACAAAAATTATCCTGAATATTTATGCATGTTTAAAAAGGTGTAAGAATAAAACTAAATCTCCTGCAGGCGAAAATTTGTGATAATTTTTCTGAAGCTTAAAAACTCTAAAAAGAACCTCTACAGAAATTTTGAGAATCATAAACCGTTTGGAACTCTCTGAAAAATTTAACCAAGTTATTTTACATTTAAGTTTGTCAAAATTATTACCATTGATTTGTATATAGGAAAAATCTGAAAAATTTATGGTACAATGGTAATCAAGAGTAGAACCCTCTGTAAAAATTTCAGCACCAGAAAGTAATCATAACTCATATAACAATAATGATAAGTTAAAAGAAAAACTCAACACAGTTCTTTTATGAAATATGTTGAGTAATAACTACTCTATAAATGATTGCCTAATAAACCAAAATCTGAGAAGTTCATCACTCCAGTTCAAGTTGGATTACAACTCTATAGTGAAGGAAAGTCTCATAAGAATTGAATCATGAAATAACGAACATTCTTTGCATTCATATAGTATCAACGACTCTCACCGACGGAACGAACAAGTTGGTGCCAGAACCAAGAACGAACTACGAACTACGTGCAACTCAGCTAATCTAACTGAAGACCCGAACCAAAGTTCGGAAGACCCTAAGGCTAGCAGTGCCCAAGAAGGCAAGCCCCGGTGCATTTAAATCCCTATTATTTGTAAATTTATGTAAACTATGTTGTAATCTATTTTTGTCTGTGCATTTAAGTTTCTAGGAGTTGCTTGCACTACAAGAAATATGAGTATCCGTGACGAAAATCTAAATGACGAAAAACGAAAATGTCATAGAATAGCTGCCATTCTGTGACGATTTAAGCAATATCGTCACTAATCTAAGGTAGACGAGTACCTTAATGACGAACATGAATTTTCGTCACAAAAGATGCAACAATCAATGACGATATGACAAATTTGTCGTCAAATATCAAATAGTTAGTGACGTTTTTGTTTCATGATAAATGTAGGTTCGTCACTAAATACCAAACATCATAAACTTATTCTTCATTTAGCCTTCTAGGGAGAGTATACCTTTGAAGTCCTAGTCTTCCCTCTCAATATGATTAAGAGCTAACATTACTTCTTCACACTAAAATATAACAAAACCTTATTTCATATGTTTGCTTATATAAAAAAGACTATTAATAGTTTTACTCAATAATACTATTTTCAAAAGGACACACTTCTTTCATATGTGTGCGAGCAACGACGAGCAATAGCGGCTACTCTAGGATGGTAGGGATGGTTATGGTGCATGCATCTTTTTTAAGGTCCCAAAAAAGTTTTAAAAATGAAACGAAAGAGGTAATCCCATTTAGTGTTAACTGACAGCGTACATTCATAGTTATCATATTGACTAGCAAGCTACATTGATACAAGGGCCCTGTTCGGAGAAATAGCCGAGAGTTATTTTGAGGGCTAAAGTTTAACTCAAGAAAATAGCCCTTAAATGAAATAGCCCTCCTGTTTGGCTCCCTTTTGGCTAAAAAATAACCCATAGATCCAAACACACCAAGGTGATTATTAGTTCAATTTTTTTATTAGTATTTTTCACTAGGTCTATTTGATAGAATCATTTAATTTGTTAGTAGTTCAATATTTTTGTGATACAAGGTGATTATTAGTTCAAATATTTTTTAATAGCAAAATTCTTAGGCAAAATATGAGTCCCATATTATTTTCAGATAAAAAGGCCAGACATACTACATTCGGCACCTAAAATTTTGGCGGCCAAACTTTTATTTTGAAAGTTTTGGCGGCCAACCTTCCATCGTCGGAACTGAAAATACCCCCGCTATCTCCTGCGCGCGCGGCCTTCAAAATTTGGAATCCAAGCGCTCCTGTCCACACGTTCCATTCTTATCCCTTCGTCTCTCCCTCGTCTGTTCTCTCTCCCTCCTCAGTACCAAGAACCAAGCACCACACACCACCAGCACCAAGAACCAAGCGCCTGGCCTATTCCCCAAGTTCCATGCGTAGCGCCGCTGCGCCGGCGCACGCAGCGGGGTGATGCCCTCTGCCTGCCTCGTCGCTCTGGCCTCCATCACCGCCAGCCTCAGCCTGTTGCGCAGCACAGCATGCGAGCGGACTACGGCGAGGTGCGCACACTGCTTGCTGGGGCCATATGCAGCGGCAAGAATGGGTACACGGCCGGGCTCCCGGAGTACTCGCACGCCATGGCGGATGGCTACATTGGGCGCAAGGAACGCCGCCGAGCAGGTGCTCAACTTCTCCCAATCCCCCCAATCCATTGCAACTAATTTCGATCTTTAATTTAGATCCAGTTTCTTTCTTGGCTCATGAGTCACGATATGCTCTCTCCCTGTGACAGGATTTGGAGTTCGGGTCATGTCCAATCCAAGCTGCCCTTGACTTTGTCCACGATTCAAGCACCGCCGGCAGCTTATAGGTAACAATCACTCCATTCGCCCCAAATCTCTATTGCTTCTTTCACTGAGATGCCATATGTGCGTGAGATGCCCCAAATCTTAGGAATTCATAGATGCATTTCCTTAATCTCCTCTCTGATGACTGAAAGAAATTTCACATATTAGTTAAAAGGCATCATTAATGTGACATGTCGTGAAGCTAGATGTTCTGTCAAGCCAATTGGCTTCCATTGATTTACTTCAGTTGAAGCTTATCTCATCTGAAAATCAATTTATGTGACTTCTATACAGCTTTTCATGTCCTTAATTAGAGTAGATATCTTTTTTTTTTCAAAGGAGCGGTGGATTGTGAAACCATGTTACAGCTATATTGTGGTTTCTTGTCTTTTCACGTATCTAAACAGGCAACTGATTCATGTTTGTGTGAGCAGGGAAAACCATGCAGAGTGTCGACATTCACATGGTCAACATCAGTGGTCAACCATGTTTGCGTTAGCTGCACACTGGAATCAACTACGGCAAACGATGATTGCGGCCACCATCTTTAGGATCATTTGTTCACACTGTCTTTTTTGTGTATATTTATTTGTATATGGTGGTGAATACTTGTGACCAAGTGCTGGTCTTGTATAAGTAAAAGAATTCTAGGATGATTGTCTAATATATATATATTTATTCTTTTGAATGGTTTTCATTTGTCATCTACGTGTATTTGGATAACCTTTTATGACAATGTGGAGATATTTTCGTCACAGAATAGCTATGTATGCAGAGGATTTGTGATGCTTTGGTGATATTGGATGATAAAAAATATCGTCATAGAATGTATAAATTTAGTGATGATAATGTAATCGTCATAAAATACATTACATGATGTTATAGAAATTGTCATAAAGTATGTTTTAATGACGATAAGTGAATCGTCACAAACTAGTTCCATTCTATGACGATTTTGTGAAGAACGTCACCAATACTATTTTGTGACGGTCGTTCTGTGACGATTCTCATGACGCAGGCTAAATGTCACTATTAAGCTTCTATGACGAAAACCCATATTTTTTGTGACGATAATGGATCATCATGGATAGTCAAATCTCTTGTAGTGTTGAGACCTTAGATGCATAATCCTAGGTACCCATGGATGGTTTATTACTAGTTGGTTAAGTACGTTAAATGGTTATGCTAAGTCCTCGGTAGAAGTCGAGTGATTTCCTGTCACTCGCGAGCAAAATAGGAATTGCTTGTTTACTACACGCTGCAATCATAAGGTCGACGGACGGGGCCTGGTACGATATTCATGTTGATAGTTGATACCCCGTCTGGGTAGAAAAATGTGCAAAGGCCGCACGGGTTTTAACGAGTTTAATTCATTTGTTGCTAGGTCAAGAAAACACCTACACCAATAAAAAATGCATAGAAAACCACATAGATAGTTTTAGTCACCTTGAGTCACTACTACAAAACAGGCCTTTGTTCCAGGCCATTTGTCCCGGCAGCCTTTGGGCCCGGGACAATAGGTGGGTTTTGTCCCGGGTCTAATAGCTAGCCGGGCCAGCGGGGGGGGGGGGGGGGGGGGGACAGGGGCCTTTTGTCCCGGTTGGAGACACCAACCGAGACAAAATGGGGGCCTTTTGTCCCGGTTGGTGGTTCTAACCGGGACAAAAGGCCCGCGTAGCCTTTTGTCCCGGTTGGAACCACCAACCGGGACAAAAGGCCTTGGCCCCCCTTATCCCCTTCCCTCTCCCCCGCCCGAGCCATTCAGCTCACTTGTTTCTTGCTGTTCTCGGCTCGGGAGGGAGGAGTTCTTGCTCATTTCTTCACCACATTTGTGAAGATCTTTGATTCCCCGTCCATCCATCGGCGCTAAAGGTTTGGGGCTTGTTTTTCTTTTCTTCCTTGGCTTGTATAGCTCATTTCATGCTTTAGAAATAGAGAAAATGTGTAGTTAGCTCATTTCTTGGACATTTAGCTAGCTAGATTGCATATGTAGGTGTGATTTTCTTTTAGATTTAGATGAGTATGTGGATAGTAGAAATTTTTAGAATGAGTGTAGACACTTCATGTGATGTACTTGTATACATGACCATATTGTGGATAGTTGATTTTTGTATTCATGAATGAACTAATGAAATGAGTATATTAGAATTTTTTGTAATATGAATGGATTATTCTGATACTCTAGTGATGTATTTATTCAGGCTCACATTAAAACCATCTAGAAGCTAAAAAATCTTTATTTCGAAACAAGTATACGTCGTTAATCTCCATCCAACGGTGATGGCACTACCTTTCGGGAATACACGATGCGCTATAATTTAGGTTTGATATATTTTATTTATTCGATACATGTAAAGAATTCAAATCGATTTATTTAAAATGCAGATGGACCGGCAATGGATGTACAATGCTGACCGACGTTCGAAAGAATTCATTGATGGCCTGCATTATTTTTTGTCTGTGGCTGAGGCAAACAAGCAGAATGGTTTTATGTGCTGCCCGTGTGTTCATTGCAACAATAACAAGGATTACTCATCTTCAAGAATCCTACGCAGCCACATTTTCGCAAATGGTTTCATGAAGAAGTATGTTTGTTGGACGAAGCATGGAGAATAGGGGGTTACCATGGAAGACAATGAAGAAGAAGATTTTGACGACCACTTTCCCGGGAATGCTGGAATTGGTGCATTCGAGGACAATATTCCCATGGAAGAGCCCGAAGTAGATGTAGCAGAAAATGATCCCAGCGACGATCTGGGGCAGGCATTGCACAATGTGCAGGCAGACTGTGAGAGTGAAACGGAGAGGTTGAAGTTTCAGAAGTTGTTAGAGGACCACCATAAGTTGTTGTACCCAGATTGTCAAAATGGATTGAAGAAACTTGACACCACCTTGGAGTTGCTGCAATGGAAGGCGACAAATGGTGTATCCGACAAGGGATTTGGTGAATTACTCAATCTTGTTAAAAAAATGCTTCCTAAGGACAACGAATAGCCTGCCACAACGTATGAAACCAAAAAACTTGTTTGCCCTTTAGGACTGGAAGTGCAAAAGATACATGCATGCCCCAACGACTGCATCCTCTACCGAGGCGAGTACGAGAATTTGGATGCATGTCCCGTATGCAGTGCATTGCGTTACAAGATTAGAAAAGATGATCCTGGAGATGTCGAGGGGGAGCCTCCCCGGAAGAGAGTTCCTGCGAAGGTCATGTGGTATTTGCCTATAATACCACGTTTGAAGCATCTGTTTAGAAATAAAGATAATGCTAAGTTGATGCGATGGCACAAAGAGGAATGCAAGAAAGACTCGATGTTGAGACACCCCGCTGATGGGTCGCAGTGGAGAAAAATAGATAGAACGTACCCTGAATTTGATTTGGATGCGAGAAACATAAGGTTTGGTTTGAGTACCGATGGCATGAATCCTTTTGGTGAGATGAGCAGTGGTCATAGCACTTGGCCTGTGACTCTTTGTTTGTACAATCTTCCACCATGGCTCTGCATGAAACGAAAGTTCATCATGATGCCAGTGCTTATCCCGGGTCCAAAGCAGCCCGGAAATGACATTGATGTGTACCTAAGACCATTGGTCGAAGAACTCTTATTGCTCTGGGGCGATGAAGGTGTACGGATGTGGGATGAATACAAATAGGAAAACTTCAACCTACGAGCATTGCTGTTCGTAATGATTAATGACTGGCCTGCTCTTAGTAACTTGTCAGGACATTCGAACAAGGGATACGAAGCATGCACACACTGTTTAGATGATACCGATAATATATGGTTGACTCACTGTAAGAAGGTTGTATACATGGGTCATCGTCGGTTTCTTCCCATTAGGCATGCAGTATGAAAGAAGGGCAAGCATTTCAAAGGCCAAGCGGACCACCGAACAAAACTGATGCACCGTAGTGGTAAAGACGTCTTCAACATGGTAAAAGATCTAGAAGATATTTTTGGAAAGGGATCTGGTAGCCAACCTGTTCCGAACGAAAACGGAATGGCGCCATGTGGAAGAAGAAATCTATATATTGGGAGCTACCATATTGGGAAGTCTTAGATGTTCGTCATGAAATTGATGTGATGCACCTCACGAAGAATTTTTATGTCAACCTGATAGCATTCTTGGGAGTGTACGAAAAGACAATAGATACAGTAGAAGCACATCAAGAATTGCAACGTATGGAAGAACGAGATGCCTTACATCCACAACAGCGAGATAATGGACGAGAATACTTAAGTCCTGCATCTATACTCTTAGCAAGGAAGAGAAAGAAACCATGTTTGACTGCTTGAGCAGTATAAAGGTTCCATCTGGATACTCATCCAATATAAAAGGAATCTTAAATTTGGCAGAGAAGAAATTTACAAATCTCAAGTCCCATGACTGCCATGTGCTTATGACCAAACTTCTTTCGGTTGTGGTGCGGGGGATTCTGCCTGATAACGTCCGGTTAACCATCGTGAAGATATGTGCCTTCCTTAACGCAGTTTCTCAGAAGATAATTGACCCGGAGAATTTGATAAAGCTGCAAAATGATGTGGTGCAATGTCTTGTTGGCTTTGAGCTGATATTTCCACCATCTTTCTTCAACATCATGACACATCTTCTAGTGCACCTTGTCAAAGAGATTGATATCCTCGGACCAGTATTTCTATACAACATGTTCCCATTCGAAAGGTTCATGGGGGTACTCAAGAAATGTGTTCGTAATAGAGCTCATCCAGAAGGAAGCATCGCCAGTGCCTACGGAACTGAGGTTGGTACTACACGCTGCAATCATAAGGTCGACGGACGGGGCCTGGTACGATATTCATGTTGATAGTTGATACCCCGTCTGGGTAGAAAAATGTGCTAAGGCCGCAGTGTTTGGTAGTGGTTGTTTAGCATTTGAACGTACTAGCCACATGCCGAGAATATGGTAATCGGTAAGCTTATTACTCGATTGAACCGGCAAGTGGACAGGTTTTCCACTCTCTTTGAACGTGGTTCTCATCTTGCAAATGCGGGTGCAAGTTCGCTCATGACCCGGCGAGGTCGTGGCATGGGGTTCTTGTAGTCGAGGGGAGTGGCCCTGATCCACGACCCGGAACGAAAGGGGAAAGGTTGCGTGGGTGATATCGCTCCCCATGCGTGTGTGTTAGGTTTGCCTTGCAAGGTTAAGAACTCGATTCGAATCGGCCGCTGCTCACGGTCAATGAGACTGCTTAACGCTTCTGCTATATTGAGTAATAAGTGGAAGATGATAATGATTAATGATGTTGGATGATGAAAGATAATCGTTTTCCCACCATGGATGCCTAGATAGGAACTCATCTAGAATGGTTAAATTGTACTGGAACCGGAAGCTAAAACCTGAAAGTAAGGATCAACTCTTAGCTGCTTTTCATCAAAACAAACTCCTCAGCCAAAAGCCTTGCATGTCTAGTTAGGTGGGCTAAGTATACCTATTAGTCGGGTAAGCCTTGCTGAGTATTAGTATACTTAGCCTTGCTTGTGGCTTTGTTTTCAGGTTTTGCTGTTGGGAATATGTTTGCTGGTATAGTTTGGCCGTGCTCTTTGCCTCCGTGCTGGTCTGTGGTGTGGGTTGGACCTTCAGCTGGTGCTGATTCCGATCCTCAAGAGTGACGTCTCATACGGGCTTATCGAGATGTCTAGTTCTCGCTAGTTTACGTATTTCTGCTTCCGCTGAACAATGAATCTGTAATAAACTATAATAATGAACAATTACTGTAAACTTGCTTCACTTTCATAATGGTTTTGTAATAATTCAATTTCCACTGCTACTCTGAATGTATGAAATGTTAGTTGATGTATTCTCTGGAGCTCACCTTCGTGTGAGTAATTGCTTGCTAGATCCTAGAGTTATCGTGGCTTTTATCGAGAGTTTACTTGAGGAACTACTGTCGTTTATGCGAGTTGAATCGGAGTTGCCTTGCAACGATGATTAGCTCATTAAACCGAGTTAATTCGGACGGTTCCGCCACAGCTGGTATCAGAGCTAAGCAAAGCATAACAGATAATGCACCAAGGTTTTCTAATTAGAAACTCTTAGAACCTTAACTTAAATCTTGAATTCAAAATGACTAAGTTTTCAAAAACGCGTTGGAAAAATTAAGGAGTCTAGGACGTAAAGCCTAGGGGTGTAAATGGTATAATTAAGGTGGCTTATATATTATGACTAACTCCCAGCACATTACCTTTCAGTATTTAAATTCTGTATTTAAATACTGTATCGACACATCGCCGCGGAGGTATGATTGCTCAGTCAGCTGAGGGATTCTTACCTTCTAGTCGGTGATGCGTGCCGAAAGCTGCGCTCAAGCAGTGACCTACTTGAGCTGCTGACCATATACCAACCATCAGTTGATTATATGGGGAGTAATGGTTCGAAAATTGGAATTCAATTCCACGTCTACGACGGTACACAGTTAATACGCTGTCTCGATGGCGTATGCTTAACGTTGTCCATACGGTGGGAATTGTATGGATGCCGGTTCTATAGCAATCGGTAATGAATGAGGACGCTTTCATGAGTGCTGACACGAAAGGTTCATTTCATAAATGCAAATCTTCTGCAGGTACGCTAACCACGAATCGATAAATCTAGGACGACTAGTTAATCGGCTAGTAATATATAAGGAGAGACGTAATATGTATGCCACCGAAACTAACCACGTAAGATCAAAGTTTTTGGCAATTCTTTTCCTTCGTGAGGACAAATAGGATGTGCATGCATTCGATTCAAATCGGAATCATAAACGAAAGGCCAAAAAGCACTAAACCTTGAAACGATCGTAAGGATTTTCTAGAAGTTCTGCTGAAAACTGTATAACTCAAATTTCTAGGGCTGGTAAATGAACCCAACTTAAGTCGAACCTATGAGGGAATTGTGACAAAACAAATCCACTATACGCTGTAAAAATTTGGGAATTTTTAGAACAAGCCACAATAAAGAACCTAAGGAGTTTATAATAACAGACATTTCTGTCCAATTGTAGCAGTCTGGCCACTTAAATTTTTCGACCAACTTAGGAGCACATTCTGAATAAAAGTTCAACACAAAAGTTGTAACCAACTTAACCAGGAATCTTCTGTTAAAATTTCAGAATTTTTGTCCAAGTAGATGTTTCCTGGTATTCAAAACAATAGCTTTCTGGATACTCTGTTTTCTGTTTCGACCAGTATCCAAAAACTGAAGGGTATGATCACCTTAAAATCCGTTTTAGACCTGTGCTTGACTAGGAAAGTTGTGCACAATTATCTAAGGAACATTCTGGAATTTTGGGAATTTGTGGACTACAATTCCAGTAGATACACATTTTTCTTTCTGTATCCAGCATCTGTTTATCAGCCGAAACCGAGACTTATAGAGGAAATCCTTCGACCACTTAATCGTCCAATTGGCCTCTGTGTTGACTACCAAAGTTGTAGCACATGGAATTATCTCACTCCTGCCAAGATTTCAAGATAATTGAATATGCAGAGCTCCGGTTATATGTTTTTCCGTATTAAATGGTTTTCTGTGTATATGGTTCCATCAAGTTATTGGAATAAAACTGCCTTGTACTTGCCCTATCAGCATCGAAAGTGTTATGGATCGTAATGCTGATGCTAAATTCCATATTTCAGATGGTTGGAACAACTCGTGGTACCCCTGATGACTTTGGGCAACCAAGCGATAGTGGATCACAGCAACCACCACCGCCACCAATTGATCTGGCGGAACTATTTGCCGCCCAAACTGAGTTGTTTCGACAAATTGTTCAAGGACAGCAGTTCCAGCAGCAGCGAAATGGCTACAATGTTCCCCAGCCTCAAGCTGCGAGTTACCTAGATTTCTTAGGAACTCAGCCCCCTCTTTTCAACATGATGGAGGTGCCCTCAGATGCGGACGCTTGAATTCGCACCATCGAATCCAATTTTTCCCTACTGGTGGTGCCATGTTCTGATGTAAACAAGGCCCGCTTTGCCGTGCAACAACTCCGCGGTACTGCTCGCCTTTGGTGGGATCAGTACACTGCTATGCTCCCGGCTGATCATATTGTCACCTGGGACGACTTCAAGAATGCATTCAAAGCTCATTATATTCCGCAAGGGCTTATGGAAAGAAAATTTAATGAGTTCCTGGATCTTACTCAGGGGATTGGTACTGTTCTCCAATATGCCCAGAAATTCAATAATTTATGTCAGTATGCGGGTTATCAGGTTGACACTGACATGAAGAAGCGTGATTGCTTTCATCGGGGCCTAAATACCAAGCTCAAGGAACGTCTGAACCTGGTCAAGACGGACACCTACAATGAGCTAGTTAACCTAGCTATCACCCAGGAGGATTGCATTATGGCCCATCATGCCGAGAAAAAGAGGAAGGTACATGTTGGATCCTCTAGTGCCCCACCACCGAGGTATCGCCTGGTGCAGAATGCCACTCCACCCGCACCTCAGAGAGCACCTCAGCAAGGGCCATGGGTAGCCAGGTCGCCCCAGCAGCAGGGTACTTCTCGATACCCTATTCCACAGCAGCATGGCCCAAGGCCGGACGCTCCGCCACCCATACGTCCAAGCCCGGCAAGCCATTGCTTCAACTGTGGGACTTCAGCTCACTTTGCCCGGGACTGCTCCCAGGTCAGACCACCCCGGCAAGGCCAAATTTCTACTCAGAGTGCCAGAAACAAGGGCAAGAAGCAGGTTGTTCAGGACCGGCAGGGAAGACTCCACTTCACCACACTTGCTGATCTTCCTGAAGGCACACCAGTGATGATGGGCACATTTTCTATCCACCACAAGCCGGCAGTTATATTATTTGATTCCGGTGCATCACATAGTTTTATCAGTGCAAAATTTGGCGCAAGACTAGGATTGGATTTCAGTCACACTAAAGGGTCCTTCATGATATCCACCCCGGGTGGTAAAATCACTTCAAATCAACTAATAAGGCAGGTACCAATCCAGCTGGGTAGTAAAACTATCACGACAAATCTTATCCTTTTGGCACTCGAAGGGATGGATGTTATATTAGGGATGAACTGGATGACTCAGCACGGGGTGACCCTCGATATTACATCAAGAGCTGTTGAGATCAACTCCCCCACTCACGGTGCTACTACTCTCTATCCTCCAGCCCGGGAGTGTATAAATTCCTGTGCATTCGCCATGAGCGAATCTAAACTCGAGGAAATTCCAGTGGTATGCAAGTAAGCTGATGTATTCCCGGATGACTTTCCTGGAATGCCACCTGATTGAGATATCGAATTCATTATCGAGTTGCAGCCAGACACAACACCTATCTCCAAGAGACCCTATAGAATGCGCCCAAGGAGTTGGCCGAATTAAAAATTCAACTCTAGGAACTTCTAGACAAAGGGTACATTCGCCCTAGTGCATCACCTTGGGGTTGCCCAGCCCTATTTATGAAGAAAAAGGATGATAGTTTGCGGTTGTGTGTGGACTACCGCCCTCTCAATGCGGTGACTATCAAGAATAAATATCCGCTCCCCCACATTGATGTGCTATTCGACCAATTAGCTGGAGCAAGGGTATTCTCAAATATTGATCTTCGCTTTGGTTATCATCAGATTAAGATTCGCCCAAGTGATATTCCCAAGACTGCATTCTCCACACGATATGTGCTCCACGAATTCTTAGTCATGTCATTTGGCCTCACAAATGCACCGGCTTATTTCATGTATCTCATGAATTCGGTATTCATGCCTGAGCTCGATAAGTTTGTCGTGGTTTTCATTGATGACTTCCTGATTTATTCCAAGACTGAGGAAGAGCATGCGAAACACTTGTGCATTGTTCTACAACGCCTCAGAGATCATAAATTGTATGCCAAGTTATCCAAATGTGAATTCTGGCTGGATAATGTAAAATATTTAGGCCACACTATCTCCAGCGATGGCATAGCCGTTGATCCTAGCAAAGTGCAAGAAGTAATGAACTAGAAACCTCCGACTTCCGTCCATCAGATTCGCAGTTTTCTTGGTTTGGCTGGTTATTATCACCGATTCATTCCCGATTTCTCCAGGATTGCTAAACCGATGACTGAATTGTTAAAGAAGGAAGTAAAGTTTAGGTGGGATGAGAAATGTGAAAAAAATTTTCACTCCCTAAGGGCACATTTGACCACAGCACCTGTCTTGGCTCAACCAGACAACAGTAAGCCGTACGATGTTTATTATGATGCATCAAGTACTGGTCTTGGCTGTGTTCTTATGCAAGATAATCGGGTTATTGTGTATGCTTCCCGAGCTCTTAGACCTCATGAAGTTAATTACCCAACTCATGATCTTGAGCTTGCAGCGGTTATTCATGCACTCAAGATTTTGAGACATTATCTCATGGGTACTCATTGCAATATCTATACTGACCACGAGTCTCAAGTATATTTTCACTCAAGCTGAGTTGAACATGAGGCAAAGATGGTGGTTGGAATTAATCAAAGATTATGATCCAAAGGTCCATTATCATCCAGGCAAGGCTAATGTAGTAGCGGATGCACTGAGCCGCAAAGTGCATTGCCATTGCTTATCTGTAGAGTCTTATAGTGAAACACTATGCCATGAGATGAAGAAGCTCAATCTAGAAATGATTCCTCAGGGCACCTTCAATCACATCTCAGTGGAACCAACTCTCTACGACCAAATTATCATGGCACAACTCCAGGATAAAGGTGTGGAGAACATTAAGCGAAAGCTCGCTCAAGGGGATGGAAAATATAAATGTTTCCGTCAGGACCACAAGGGAATCCTATGGTTCAAAACTCGCTTAGTCGTTCCGAAGAACCGAGAGCTCCGAAAGCAAATTCTCGACGAAGCACATCTTTCAAAATTTTCAATTCATCCGGGCAGTAACAAGATGTACCAAGATCTAAAGCAACACCTTTGGTGGACCCGAATGAAAAGGGAGATTGCCAAATACGTGTCAGAATGCAACACCCGTCAGAGGATAAAGGCCAGTCATCTGAAAGTAGCTGGTACACTGCAACCCTTGCCCATACCATCATGAAGTGGGAAGACATAAGCATAGACTTTATAGTGGGATTACCAAACACCGCCCAAAAACATGATTCCATTTGGGTTGTTGTCGATAGGCTCACAAATCGGCCCATTTCATTCCTGTGCACACCACCTACAATGCCAAGAGATATGCAGAGATTTATCTAGATCGCATCATTTGCCTACATGGCGTGCCCAGAACAATCATCTCCGATCATGGGACACAATTCGTTGCACATTTCTGGGAACAGTTGCAAGAGTCACTGGGTACTAAGCTAATTCAAAGTTTAGCATACCATCCTCAAACTGATGGACAGATCGAGAGGGTCAATCAAATCTTAGAAGACATGTTGAGAGCCTGTGTCATTCATTATGATAAGAACTGGGACAAATGTCTAACCCTAGCAGAGTTCTCGTACAATAACATCTATCAAGCTAGCCTAAAGATGGCACCTTTTGAGGCCTTATACGGTCGAAGATGTTGAAGTCCTTTGAGTTGGTCACAAACAGGCGAGCGTAAAATATTTGGACCAGATCTAGTGATCGAGGCTGAAGATCAAGTCAAAGTGATACAAGCAAATTTAAAGGCAGCTCAATCTAGACAGAAAAATTATTTTGATAGGAGGAAGCCTTTGTAATTTGATGTTGGTGATCATGTCTACCTACGGGTTTCTCCAACGAAAGGTGTCCAATGTTTTGGAATCCGAGGCAAATCGGCTCCTCGCTACATTGGACCTTATGAGATCATTGAAACATGTGGACTAGTGGCTTACCGATTGTGACTTCCCTTGCAACTCGCTCTCATTCACAATGTATTTCATGTATCTCAACTCAAGAAATGTGTCAGAATTCCTGAAGAAATTATTGACCAACCAGAAATCATCGTGGAACCTGATCTCTCTTTTGAGGAATATCCTATCAAAATCCTTGATCACAAGGAAAGAGGTACTCGTCGAAAGGTGGTTAAAATGTATAAGATTCAGTGGAATCATCACACTGAAGAGGAAGCTACCTGGGAAACTGAAGATTATCTACATCGACATTATCCTGGTTTTCTCAACTCCACCCTAGGTATCCTCATATCAGCCTTCATTTAATATCCAATCTCGGAACGAGATTTTTTTTAAGAGGGGTAGGCTGTGACATCCCAGAGTTTTAAAATGGTAAATAAGGAATCTTAAGAAATCTTAAACGTGATATGATGCATAATGCACAAGAAATCTTAAACCGCCGTTAACACATAATACCAAGTAAAATCAAAATAAATGTATTTTTTGTGTACGAAGAAATACATAGTTATATATAGAACATTCCTTGAATAAGATAACTTTTATACTCAATTGGTTATGAAAGAGTTAGCTTAAAAACACTCATATTTTTGTGCCATACAAGTTAATTAAAAAGACCTGTTGCAATTCGAAGTTTAAATAATTAGGAGTTCGAATTCTAGTGATAAGAATTTTAAAATAACTTTCAAATGGATCCACGAATGACCATGAAATTTTATAGACATATCCAACATGATAAGACGGAGAAATTACTCGTTGAACTCGAGGAGTAAAAATGAAAAAAGTCACATGAAATGACGAATCCTTTAATACACCATTTTAGGAATAATTAAATAACTTTCAAACCATAGCTCAAATGAAAAAGTTCCTGCAACAAAAGTTGTAGATCTCCAAAAATTGAACAAGTTTGGTATTCAAAAGTTTTTCATTTGACCTCGGGAACAGGGAGATAAATTTAGTTTACATCAGAGCCCTGCAACTTTTCTCTATTTACGATTTTGCCCCCTGACTCCATCTCCCTCCTCTCACCCTCTTCCTCCCTGCGCCCTGCCTACGGCGTCCGTACGCCAGCACCGACACCCGGCCGGCCACGCGCCGCGCCCCCAGCTAAACCGCTCTCGCGCCCTCGGTTTTCCCTAGTCCGTTCCTTCTTGGCATCACGTGACCTCGACACGCGCCCTTGCCGAGCCCCCGCTGCCGCACCGTTGCCCCTCTGCCCTGCCGCACCTCCCCCAGATCACTCGCTCCCTGCTCACCCTCCCCATCTCTCACGCCTATAAAAGGACCCTTGTCCTGCGCGCGCCCAAAACTTCCACCCCGTCCGCCATTACCGCCGGCGAGCAGCAGCTCGTCGTGGCCAGCCCCGTCCAGACCCACATTGCCCAGACCCGCACTCCAGTCACGTTCCCCAGTCACTACTGAAGCTCCCAAGCCTAGCCACTTGGACCCGACCTCACCGGAGCGCTGCCGCCGCGGTTCAGTCCCGCCGCCAGCCGCCTGCTCCCGTGGACCCACCTCCTCCGACTGCCCCGACCAAATCCCAGGCAGTCACAGGTGCGCAAGGACCCCCTCTTTCTCCTCCGCCCCCTATCACTCACCGCCGTTAACGGACCTCGCCGGAATCCGGCCGCCGCCCCTCCTCTGTTTTTCCCCAACCGGCGAAGGACCTAATCCTAATGGGTTAAACTTTTCCCAGGGGCTAGGACGCAAAATGTACATGAACTCTATAATTCAAAACAGTAAACTTTGAAATTCAATAACAATTCGTAGAAAAATCGTAAACATGCAAATCCAAATGATTTGGAATCCTTGCAACAAAATCTACAAGTTTATAAACAGTCACATTAGCTGAATCTCAATAGTTTTACCTCTAGAATAAATACAAGAATAAATAGGGTATAATTGTTCTAGGAGTTTTACTTTGTAACTTTGAATGATTTTTGGCTAGCATGCTACTCATGCTGAATCTAGCATGTGGTAAAAATTTGAACCCTAGTACACATCTAGAGCTAGATGAAATCACTCACTTTTGTAGATCTACTAGAAAGCTTCACTTTTTAATTGTGATAGTTTTGCTATGTTTCAGCTTATGAAACGTTTTCTAGGAGTTGAACATGACAAACAAAGCTCAATCCCCAAGTTTGGCCATTTATGGAACTGTTTAATTATATATGTGTTTTAATCCTCTTTAAATAGACATAAATCATAGAATATAGTTAGAATAGCTGGAAAAATGTGAAAGTTTTACTGAAGCTTGTTTTTGAGTAACCCACCCTGCATGTAAAGGTTGGGAACCAGATCTTGAGAAAAAACAATAGTTATAAATTACTCTTGCTATCGTATTATTTTGTTTGTGTATTTTCTTTCGGTAGTTATACTTTGTTTTTATGGATAAAACATAACCACAATATTAATAACAGTATTTGGTTGCTGTAAAAAAAGTTTAGAACAAGTTTTCTTAAAAAAATTATCCTGAATATTTATACATGTTTAAAAAGGAGTAAGAATAAAACTAAATCTCCTCCAGGCGAAAATTTGTGATAAGTTTTCTGAAGTAGCACAACTCTAAAAAGAAGCTCTACAAAAATTTTGAGAACCAGAAACCTTTCGGAACTCTCTGAAAAATTTAACCAAGTTATTTTACATTTAAGCTTGTCAAAATTATTACCATTGATTTATATGTAGGAAAAATCCGAAAAATTTATGGTACAATGGTAATCAAGAGTAGAACCCTCTGTAAATATTTCAGCACTAGAAAGTAATTATAACTCATAGGACAATAATGATAAATTTTCCTTATGAATAATGAAGTTAAAAGAAAAACCCAACCCAGTTCTTTTATGAAAATATGTTGAGTAATAACTCCTCTATAAACGATTGCCCAATAAACCAAAATCTGAGAAGTTCATCACTCCAGTTCAAGTTGGATTACAACTATATAGTGAAGGAAAGTCTCATAAGAATTGAATCATGAAATAACGAACATTCTTTGCATTCATATAGTATCAACGACTCTCACCGACGGAACGAACAAGTTGGTGCCAGAACCAAGATCGAACTATGTGCAACTCAGCTAATTTGACTGAAGAGCCGAACCAAAGTTCGGAAGAGCCCAAGCCTAGCAGTGCCCAAGAAGGCAAGCCCCGGTGCATTTAAATCCCTATTATTTGTAAATTTATGTAAACTATGTTGTAATCTATTATTGTCTGTGCATTTAAGTTTCTAGGAGTTGCTTGAGACCTTAGATGCATAATCCTAGGTACCCCTGGATGGCTTATTACTAGTTGGTTAAGTACGTTAAATGGCTATGCTAAGTCCTCGGTAGAAGTTGTGTGATTTCCTGTCACTCGCGAGCAAAATAGGAATTGCTTGTTTACTACACGCTGCAATCATAAGGTCGACGGACGGGGCCGGGTACGATATTCATGTTGATAGTTGATGCCCCGTCTGGGTAGAAAAATGTGCTAAGGCCGCAGTGTGTGGTAGTGGTTGTTAAGTGTTTGAACATACTAGCCACATGCCGAGAATATGGTAATCGGTAAGCTTATTACCCGATTGGACCGGAAGTGGACAGGTTTTCCACTCTCTTTGAACGTGGTTCTCATCTTGCAAATGCGGGTGCAAGTTTGCTCATGACCTGGCGAGGCCGTGGCATGGGGTTCTTGTAGTCGAGGTGAGTGGCCCTGATCCACGACCCGGAAAGAAAGGGGAAAGGTTGCGTGGGTGACATCACTCCCTATGCGTGTGTGTTAGGTTTGCCTTGCAAGGTCAAGAACTCGATTCGAATCGGCCGCCGCTCATGGTCAATGAGACTGCTTAACGCTTCTGCTACATAGAGTAATAAGTGGAAGACGATAATGATTAATGACATTGGATGATGAAAGATAATTGTTTTCCCACCATGGATGCCTAGATAGGAACTCATCTAGAATGGTTAAATTGTACCGGAACCGGAAGCTAAAACCTGAAAGTAAGGATAAACTCTTAGCTGCTTTTCGGCAAAACAAACTCCTCAGCCAAAAACCTTGCATGTCTAGTTAGGTGGGCTAAGGATACCTATTAGTCGGGTAAGCCTTGCTGAGTATTAGTATACTCAGCCTTGCTTGTGGCTTTGTTTTCAGGTTTTGCTGTTGGGAATATGTTTGCTGGTATAGTTTGGCCGTGCTCTTTGCCTCCGGGCTGGTCTGTGGTGTGGGTTGGACCTTCAGCTAGTGCTGATTCCGATCCTCAAGAGTGACGTCTCGTACGGGCTTATCGAGATGTCTAGTTCTCGCTAGTTTACGTATTTCTGCTTCCGCTGAACAATGAATCTGTAATAAACTGTAATAATGAACAATTACTGTAAACTTGCTTCACTTTCATAATGGTTTGGTAATAATTCAATTTCCGCTACTACTCTGAATGTATGAAATGTGAGTTGATGTATTCTCTGGAGCTCACCTTCATGTGAGTAATTGCTTGCTAGATCCTGGAGTTATCGTGGCTTTTATCGAGAGTTTACTCGAGGAACTGCTGTCGTTTATGCGAGTTGAATCAGAGTTGCCTTGCAACGATGATTAGCGCATTAAACTGAGTTAATTCGGGCGGTTCCGCCACACCATCCACTGCTGAGGAGGCTCCCGTGGGTTCGGGGAAAGGAGCGCCAATTGGAGCAGAGGAGGCGGCCCCAGATGGTCAGGGTGCCGTGCTGCTACTTGAAGGACCCAAGATCCCACCAGGTAAGCCAATGTTAATATCTTCCTTGTACTTCAATTTCTTTCTATTGCCGCGGGAAACCGACGGACGGAAGTCCGGTGATCAACACACCCCTGAGCCAGGAGATCGCGCTGCTGCTACCCTCGTCTCTCCTCGTGCGGCTCGTACTTAGCTTGGTGTTCAGGGCGTGCCACTTGGCTTGACCTGCAGCTAGGAAGGGGTGAGTGTCGTAGTTCCCGTCTCCTACTTTCCCTATGTCACACGAGAGTAAACGATAAATTCCGGCCGATCGCTCGGATCGGCATCTGTCAACCCCGCTGTCTTGCATCGGCAAAATCAGCCGATCCGGGGGCGTTCATGAGCATATTGGCACATCTGCTGATTTTAGTGTAGGTTTTGAAGAAAAGTAAATAAACAACATCTATAAAGAATAAAACTTGCTCCGAAACACGATATAAATAAATCTACCTATCCAGATCGGCTCTTGCTATGCACAACGTAGAACAATCTAAGCATGCGTGAACATAGCTAGGATCTCCAAAGAAATCAATCCATACAGATAGATCTAATCTAAGACATATCGGGCAGGGTGATCGGCACACGCTATCCTAGTACCAAGTCGCATGCACGTGTTGCAGCGCACGTCGTGGATTGTAACAAACAGCTAGATAACGTGTTCAGATCCGTATGACTAAACGACCTATCGACTCAAAGCAGAGACGCAAAAGTAGATCGAAAAGCATATAAGGTAACCAGGATAACTAGCAGATCTCGCCATAAAAAATGCTTCAGTACGAGATCTACCATGGTAAGAGTCTTAAGCCATGATGCTCTAACATGACTACGATAGAATCCTTAGAGCAACATGGAGCTTACCTCGAGGAAAACCCTAATGCGATTAGGGGTGGCGATGCGCCGAGAGAATGTTGGAGACAACCGCTGCTTGGGGAACGTTTGCTGTCAATCTTTATTCATTAGGTATGGGTACATATTTATAGTCTCGAGACTTGATGACCAAGCTATACAAACCCTAGTTTAAATAGTACGAAAACTAGTCTATCTCTAATAATGTACAAATAAGAGGAACCCATCGGCTTCTGGCGTGGACCGTAATCGCCTCTTCCTTGGACGATCCGAACCGGCCCATATCTATCTTGACCAAATACCGGCGGTAACACATGCTCCCCTGGTTTCGCCAATAATAATTATTACAAAATCAGTAAAGGATTCTCGGGGACCTGCAGCACCGTCTTTGACCGTAGACAACCCATCGGGAACTGAGTCCGATGCCCTTTCACCTTCCTTCCCATGGCCATAAATAGTAGCCACTAGAGCCGACTCATCAAACTCCATCGGCTTCTAGCTTCCTTTCTCTTGCTCCAGCACAAAAAACCCCATTCTCCACCTCCATCAGCAAGCAATGGTGGGAAACAAGTGCACAGGAGAAGGCCCCTTCAATTAGCCTCCAGCTTTCCGCCGCCGTCACGGGTAATGTACTCGTCGTTCGCGTGTTCTCCCGTAGCTTGATTAGATTTAATCGTCTTTCCGTTTCTTCTTCCAGAGAGACGATGAAGCTTCTAGTGCACCACCTTGTTTTCCTTCTCCCTCATCATTGAATCCCTTTGATGACCTTGATGAGGGAACTCGGAACCTCATCCGGGATCTTTACCGGGAGAAGGATGAGGCGCACAACAACTACGCCGAAGAGACCAAGAAAACCAGCCAATTGGAAGCTCAATTGGTGGTTGCTGAAGACATGGCGCTGACTACACGCGCCCAACTCGTCACTGCCGATGCCAGGGTAGCAGGTTAGTCTTCCATTGCTACTTGAAAAACCTCTTTTGACAGTATCAATCCTTTTCTATTTTTTTGCCTGCATTTTCCTCTTAGCCCTGGAATCGCAGGTCCAAACTCTCCTTGACGCAGCGGCCACCGCTACAGAGGAGGTGAATGCCGAGGTGACACCGTTGATGCTCGTCTGCAGGACGTCGCCAACCGCGTCCGGGAGGTCGCCGGTCACGGAGTCCATTGTGGCGCCACCATCACCCTCGCCATGGTGCAGACTTTTTTCGGGAACGACCTCCGGACCCTACATCCAATCTTCCCCGTAGGTGATGCACGGGAAGATTTTGAAGAACTCGCCGATGATCTCGGTGTAGTGGCCACCGCCATTGCTAAAGACGTCAGTCTTGATGCGGTGGTCAGCAATGTCTTGGCCGATGAGTAGATAATAGTAGCTAGCCGATGTAATAGCCTGATCCATTAGATCGGCTTTCTTGTAAATATACATTAGAATGAATGAATCGCCCCTTCTTTTATTTAATCATGCTCTGACTTCCCAGTGTACTCAAATTTCACATCTGTTGAATACCCAATCTGACCCGAACTGACCGATCGATGCTTCTGCAAATATTCTGATAATACCCGCTCATAATTTGGAAGCACATATGAGGTAGCCGTTATCTTTGAGTATTTTCCTCTCTTGCTAATCGGTCAACCAAACTGAATCAACAAATCACTGAAACTCTCATAAGATTTTTCAAAATCTTCAGAAATCCATGAAAATTTCCAGAGCCGATCTGACCTTACTGAAAGCCTGACAGCCCACCGTGCATACAATCTCTTCCCAGATCTTGTCATTCCAATGCCACATGCCCTAGAATTCACATACTCATCCAAGGGCTTCAGCGCTAGGTGGACTCACTGGAAAGCACATCTCTCCCATGGTCCACTTGGGATTCTCCTAATCGGCATCGACCCATCACATGTACCAACACAAGAGGAGGTGAGTTTGCTGTAAGGATCACCGGGGTGTCCGACCCTAGAGGGGGAGGGGGTGAATAGGGTCGCTAATCGCTTTTCTATCCTAGGGCTCAATCTAATTGCATAAGATAAACCTAACACGTCCTACACATGCTAGTTATGACTAAGGTTTATCTATGCTACCCTCTACTTACCCCAAAAGACTTGCAACCTATAGACAATCCTAAACAAACTAACTAGGAAAGTAAAGGTAAGCAAGAAAGAGTAAATGCGGAAACGTTAATGCGGTAAGTAAAGCGGTAAGGGAGAGGATATGCAAACTCCCGTGAAGACACCAAGACACACGATTTAACGTGGTTCGGTTAGGACACCAAAGTCCCTCCCTACGTCCACGGCCACTTGCTCACAAAGAACAAGTGTGATACCGAGTCTCTTCGCTTGATCACCGTCTTGCCACGCCTCCAAGGCTCCCGACAAGCAAAGGCTAAGTGACACCAAGTCACAAAGACGAGGTCACCGCCACCGTCTATCTCGAAGCGTCACCACGGCACCGTCTTCACTATCTTGGAGCTTTAACACCAAGTAGGGGCCTCCTTCCCCGCACAAAGTGTCGTTGCCACTCCACACCAAGTCGGAGGGTCACACGACGAGTACAAGTGTTTGCTTGCCGCAGCAAGACTTCTCTCAAGGGAGCTCTCGCAAGAACTAATCCCTAATCAAGCACTAAGCACTCTAACAAGTGTGCTTAAGCCTATATGATGTACAATGAAGCTCTATGGTGGTTGGAGATGATCTTTAGCTCTATTATACTTCTTTTGAACTCCAGCCCTCTCAAATGACCCGGCCTTGGGGGTATATATAGGCAGCACAAGCAAATATAGCCGTTGGAGAAAAGCTGCCAGAAATGTGCTTAACACCGGTTAATCCGATGCTCCCCAAAATGCCATCGTCGGTTTAACCGGTGATACTAAACTGCCCACTGAAAACTAGCCGTTACGTGTACGGGCAATCAACCGACGCAATCGACCGGTGTATGTAATATTAGCGTCGGTTTAACCGGTGAGTGCAACTGTCCTCTGATCCTTGAAAAACAAACTCTCTGGACAACTGCACCGATGCCATTAACCGGTGCATCATCGGTTCATCCGATGCATGCATTTTTCTTGGTCTGCTTCTGTCATTGCACCGACGTATTCAAACTTCCTATCGTCAGTTCATCCGGTGCCAAACCCTAGCCCGCAGGCCATCTCTGTCATTGCACCGATGAGTACATTTTGCCTTACGTCGGTTTAACCGGTGATACTAAAACTCCCAGACGTGCTCAAGTCAATGCACCGACGTGTGTAATTTGCTTGGCGGAACCCCCGTAGGGGCGGCCCTTCGGGCCTAGCTTCGCCTCTCTTCTCTTTGTCATCACTTGAACCTAAAAGCCTGAGTATATCATCTAAGCAAACACATTAGTTCAAGTGTTGCGTGTGTCATCAATCGCCAAAACATTATATTGAAATATGGCATGAGAGGCCATTTTCGCTACAATCTCCCCCTTTTTGGTGATTGATGACAACACAACCAAAACAAGCAAGATGAATTTCAAGAATATGAAGTTGATACCAATTTGAAAAGTTAGAAACTACTTAGCTTCCTTGGATGACATTTCAATGCTCATTTTAAAGAGCCCTTGATACCAATTGTAGAAAGAATTGTAGAACAAAGGCTTGTGTGTGGTTTGAACTATATGAGCAATGAAAAATTTGTACCTTAGTCCATGGGATCATCAAATTGCACTTCTCCCCCACATTGACTAAGTACCTCCCTCTATCACCATGCATCCTTTTGCATTGCATTTTCCATTCCTCCCCCTTGCTAATGGCATCACTTGCTTGTTTTTAGGGTACATTTTGCCTAGCTTCGGCCCTTCGGGCCTAGCTTCGCCTCTCTTCTCTTTGTCATCACTTGAACCTAAAAGCCTGAGTATATCATCTAAGCAAACACATTAGTTCAAGTGTTGCGTGTGTCATCAATCGCCAAAACATTATATTGAAATATGGCATGAGAGGCCATTTTCGCTACATTTGCCGATCCGGATCCTTCCAAAGTACTAATGCACTCTGGCTACCGAACTGAATATATTTCTTCTACAGCTCGAAGAGAAACGTGCCCCCAAGGATGCCGAGAGGGAACCGTTTCAGTATATGCCGACAGCGCCAGTACCACTATACGGCAAGAACGCTCCTACCTTGGAGAAGGTCCTGTTTGCTACCCCTGAGATGAAACGTCGGTGCGATGATGCATGCCAGCCATGGGCCAAAAAACCCAGGATGATGAAAGCCATAACCAGGAAGAAATGAGCTCCCATCCTCTCAGTTTCTGATTCTGATGACGTCCCGGTATGCTATTCACTCGAAGAACTCTGGTCTAAAATATCTGTCTTCTGATTATTCTCCCTTTGTCGCAGACAAAAGAACCTGCAGAAGACATCATCACCTTGCTGCTCTCGTTCATCGACAAACCTCTGCAAGAGCTTCCATCTGCTAGCGTACCCTCGCCGGATCTTCAGCCAAATATCAGCTCTTCAGCCGATATACCAGAAAGCTTAACAGGCAACGCACCATCAGCAATAGAGGTAAACACTAAATCTGATAGCTTTACTTGCCTCCTCTCATTCTGCCGATGATATGACTTGCATCCAGGCTCAGAATCTGCCACTCATGCTCAACTCCGCTCCTTCTCTTCTGGGCGCCGCCATTCAGACCGCGATACCCCTTCATCGCAGAGGAACATACCAGCCGATCTCATAGATCGGCTACAAGAGATGGTGGCCTTGCTGGAGATGCCTATAGACCAGCTGATTCAGAGTGAGGACCGTCTCCGCATGATGCTGGACTCAACAGCTGGACACCTTCCCACTGATCTCTAGCAAGTGCCCTGTTGCGCCGCCGACCTCAACTTTCATCGGGAGGAGGTAACGGCCACATTGACACGAGTCGCAGCTCGGCAAAATGAAGCTGCACTGAAAAAAGAGATCATCGAGGAAAGTTCAGCTTTACAACAATGGAAGATTACCTTGGCCGACGACAACCCTCGGTCGGCCCTTTCCTCGAAGTTGCAGGAGTTGAAGAGAACACGAAATAAAATAGCCGAAGAAATCCAACACCTTCAGCAAAAGCTCTCTGAAGTTGATGAGAACATTGCCACCAGAGAACCCGAGCTCCAACGCCTCAACAATGGAAGTTGATGATTGTCATCCCTCCAGCAGTAGGCAACTATTGTAACAAACTCATGCCCCCCAAGCTTAATAGCTCGGTACCATTAAACACCGTGTTCACCTGCATGAATCATATCTCTTTTTTTTATATATCCCTAGAGGCGATGACAACGCATTGGCTTCATTTTTTTATACATCCTTGAGGCGATGCAACGCATCAGCTCCAAACCTGTGTCCAACATTCCGCGTCGATGGCAATGCAACAGCTCTTGGCGTGACCTGACAGGAATAGCCCTGCGAGCCTACCCAAAGGTTGGGGTAATACTTTTTCAAGTATTTTTCGTTCACGTTGCGGCTAAACCTTACCCCTTCGAGGGTTTCCATGCAGTAGGAATTGCCTGGCGAAGTCTCCACTATGCGATAAGGACCATGCCAATTGGGTGAGCACTTGCCATACATCGGGTCTTTACTTCCAATGGGCAAAACCAACTCCCAGACAAGATCCTCGACTTGGAAACTCTTCAGCCTCACTTTCTTGTTGTAAGCTCTGGCGACTTTCGCCTTATTTTCTTTGATCTTTTCCAGAGCCCAAAGCCGAAGTTCCGTGAGATCTTCAGTGTTAATGTTCATGAGAGAGGAGTACTCATCGGCAGATATTCTGTCTTGTAGCGCAACGCGCCTAGAGCTGATGTTGATCTCCCAAGGCACCACGGCTTCCTGTCCGTAGACCAACTGATATGGTGCGCACTTGACGGACCCGTGGCAGGACATCTGATATGCCCACAGTGCTTCTGCTAGACGCTCGTGCCATTGCTTCGGGTACTCGTCGATCTTGCGCTTGATTAATTTGATCAGGCTCTTGTTAGATGCTTCAGCCTGCCCGTTGGCCTGCGCGTAATACGGCGATGACTGAATCAGAGATATGCCCATCTTCTTAGCGAACTTCTTGAATTCCTCTGCTATAAAAACCATCCCTTGGTCTGTAGTGATAGTCTGAAGAATACCGAATCTGTATACGATGTGTTCTTTGATGAAGTTCACCACATCCCAAGTTGTGACATTCTTCATTGGTACGGCCTCGACCCACTTAGTAAAGTAATCCATAGCTGCTAGGATCCACTTGTGTCCTTTACTAGTCGGAGGGTTGATTTGGCTGATCATATCCATGCCCCATCCTCTGAACGGCCATGACTTGACGATCGGGTGTAGCAAGTCTGCTGGAGCCATCTGTACTGCCCCGAACCTATGATAGTCCTGGCACCTCTGTAATACTTGAAACAATCTTCCAGCATTGTAGGCCAATAAAAACCCGATCTTCTGATCAGCCATTTCATCTTGTGAGCCGACTGATGAGTACCGCACGTACCTTAATGCACGTCGTGCATGACGTTCAAAATTTTGATGGGGCCTAGGCATTTTAACAATACTCCATCGATGGCGCGAAAGTACATCTCATCCCCAATGATAACATGCTTCAGGGCTCTGCGTCGTGTCTTCCTATATGCCCCAGAGCCGGATCCTTCAAGTATTGGAGGAGATCGGCTCTCCAATCGGCAGTGTCCAACTATGATATCTCGACCAAAATGTCATCAGTCTGTGGTACATACCCGGAAGTGACCTACACCAGTCTATTTACATCGACATTCCGTTCCCGAGGCAGCCAAGTCAGCGTGACCTATCGGAACCTTGCCATCAGATCGTGGCACTTGACAAAGTACGTGTGTAAATTGTCGCTGACGCAGTCATAATCTTCCGTGAGCTGACGAATTACAACCTTTGAATCACCGAAGATTTGAATTACTTCGGCCCCAGCGTCCAAAAGCAACTCTAGACCCTTATAGATAGCTTCATATTCTATCTGGTTGTTGGTGAGCTTAGACGCCAAATGGAATGCGAACTCATAGACGACCCCTCGTGGAGATACGATGTGGATTCCAATACCACAAGCGGGGTCACAAGTCGATCTGTTGAAGAACATAACCCAGGGCCTGACATCGGCAAACCAAGCCGATGGTGACGCCCTTTCTATGACGAGATCTGCCAAAGCTTGTCCCTTGACAGCTTTGGCTGGCTGAAATCGCACGTCAAATTCCGAGAGGGCGTACATCCACTTCCCAAGCCGCCCTTTGAGGATGGGCGCCAACAGCATGTGCTTGATAACGTAAGCCTTGCAGACAACGCGGGTTTCTGTGTTGAGCAAGTAATGCTGCAGCTTGGTGCAAGTGAAGTACAAACATAAACAAAGGCGTTCCATCTCGCTATACCTTGTCTCTGCATCGAGCAGACATCGGCTGAGGTAGAACACAACTCTCTCTTTTCCCTAGAATTCTTGGATTAGCACGGAGCCGATGGAAACCTCATCGGCTGACAGGTACACTATGAACGGTTGGTCTAGCTGGGGTGGGACCAACACTGGCGGCAAAGAGAGATACTACTTCAAATCACCAAATGCCTTCTGCTGCTCCTACCCCCAGGTAAAGTCGCTGGCGCTCTTGATTTTCACAAGCAGCATGAACGGCTCAATCTTGACAGATAGATTCGATATGAATCATCTGATGTAGTTAAATTTTCCGATCAGACTCTGCAGCTGCTTCTTATCTCCTAGCGGGGTCATCATCATGATGGCATTCTTGCTCTTATCACCTATCTCAATCCCATGCTCGTGCACCATGAAACCCAGGAACTGCCCTGCTATGACACCGAATGCACACTTCTTAGGATTCATCTTCAGTTCGTGGAGCCGCGTGCGTTCCAGTACTCGTCGCCAATCGGCTAAATGTACCTCCTGTTGAGCCAATTTGACGACCACATTGTCAATGTATACCTCCACCAGCTGCCCGATGAGGTCATGGAAAATGTAATTCATCGCCCGCTGGTAGGTTGCTCAGGTGTTCTTGAGGCCGAAGGTCATGACGATCCATTCGAATAGGCCGATATTACCCGGACATCTGAAAGCGGTCTTGAATATATCTTCCTCCGCCATCAGAATCTGATTGTACCCAGCGTTGCCATCGAGAAAGCTCATCATCATGTGACCGGCCGCCGCGTCAACGAGCAAATTGGCCACCGGCATCGGGTACTCGTCCTTGGGTGTGGCTCTGTTGAGATCCCTAAAGTCGATGCAGACACAAAGCTGGCCATTCTTCTTTCTGACAGGTACGATATTAGAAATCCACATAGCATACCTGCACGGCCGGATGAAACCCGCTTCGGTCATTCTTTGAATTTCATCTTTGATCTCCCCTAGGTTGCTGGGATTGAACTTCCTGGGAGACTGAGCGTAGGGGCAAAAATCAGGCTTGATCGGCAAACTGTGCTCCACTACCGAACGATCCAAGCCAGGCATCTCGTGATACTCCCACGCAAAGCAATCTACAAATTCCTTGAGGAGAGCGGTGAGCTGAGATTTGGCCTCGTGTTCGAGCTTCTTACTTATGTACGTAGGATGAGGACGATCACCCGGTCCGATGTCAATCTCCTCGAGATCATCAGCCGGTGTGAATCCAAAACCCAACTAGCCATCCTCCGCCAACTCGGAACTAAAAACCATAAGAGGCACGAAATAATAAAAGGGCCGATGGCATGCATCGGCCGATTTTATTTCATTTTGAATCGAAGAATTTACATATTTTTGTTGCTGATTGCTAGAATCGGCTTTACAACTGGAAAGAACACATGATTCTTTAAAAAGAGGCCGATCGCTGGGATCGGCCATACTATGAGAAAATGTTCTCATGAATCGGCGCCGATTGCTGGAACCGGCGTAAATCCATTTTTTGACTAGTTAACGAAACACCAGTCTTGATTCTTCCTGTCGTTCAGGCATTCCATCCCTTCTCCCCACCAGCTTGGAGGATCTGCCATGGTCACGTCGCATGAGTCATCGGCTTGAACCACTTCCACCTCATCGCCGTCCCATTGCATTAAGCACTACTGCATGGTGGACGGCACACAACAGTTGGCGTGTATCCAATCCCGTCGGAGTCCACGATTAAGAAGGAGGTGCTAACCGTCTTGTGACCGATGGTTAGGTCGATGTTGAGGACTCCCTTTGCCGGTGTGGGGCTGCCCTTAAAATCGTTGCGGACCACGTTGGTTTTGATTAGGTCCTCTACCATCCTGCCTATCTTGCAACACATCCCGTACGGCAAGAGGTTGACTGCCGCACCGGTGTCCACCATCATCCTGTTGAACGGCTTACCATTGATATAGCCCTTGAGGTATAGCGGCTTTAGGTGATGGTACTTCTTGTCGATCGGCTTCTCGAAGACAATAGCCGCAGGCCCCAGAATGAGCTGTGCCATCATCTCCTGGCTTGGCTTGGGGCTGCGGAATTCCTCCGGTAGGGAGAACACCATGTTCATATCGGTCGACCAGTCTGCCCTCTGTTTACCCTACGGAGTGCCTGTCCCAGCTGCTGCTGGATCGATCGATGCGCTGATGTTGGTTGTCGACGTGGTCGGCTGCACCCTCCTCCAAACTTTGTTGGGTCTTCTGCGAGGGGGAGGGACGACTGCCTGCCCAGAATTTACTTGCTTGAGGAGCCGAAGGTAATTTTATTCGGCTTGTTCGAGGCTACGAAGCCTCTGGACTCTCCGTTTCTGTGATCTGGAGACCCCGTCTGGGCACCACCTTGGGAGGTGGAATTCCTCGCGCTTCCTGCTGGATTCCTCTTGCGTGGGCCGCTCGAGTGACCCATGGCGCGACTGGGGTGGTGATGGGTGTTCGAGCCTCTGGAACACCGATGGTCGCCAATCTCCCTGCCGCCGGGTGGAGCACTCCGGGCAATCCTCAGGAGTTGGGAGTCGTTCCATCCCCTTACTCATGTAGTATTGGAAGAATGGGCACTCCCAGTGTGCCCTGATTCCTCCGTTGTCGTGGCACGTGTGCTCTTCGTCGCGCTGCTGCTCATGGCGGAGGCGTTCCACCTGTCCATGCCGCATTTCCCGGCGGCGCTCACCACAGCGTGAGTGGTGCGTGGGGCATGGTGGAACCCACGTCCTCTGTCAACCCGCTCAAGACGGTAGACGTGCCAGTAGTCATGGTGTCAGTCTTCATCATGTTAGTGCTCGGATCTTGCATATAAGCCGATCAACGCCCCTGAATTGGGTCGTGATCGGCGGTTCCTTGCGACCTCTTTTACCGACACGTGGTTCTCGGGCTTGAACTCCAGGAGCCGATCATCGTCTGGATTGGCTTTCTCCTTCCCCTTGGAACTATGCACACACGACACCATGTTAATCGAGGGAAAAATGGGTGCACCGTGCTCACCACGCGCTGTCCTGGTGATGAAGCATCCTTTCTGCATCCGCTGGAGGGACGCGGAGGACTCGTCGGATGGAGGCCATTGTGGCGCAGGCGCAACATCCACCATGTTGACCTATGGGAAGGGCGTCTTGTCGACTTTCCCCTACTCAATGGCACTCTGTATCTGCTAGCGTAAAGCCTTGTAGTCGACTGTCTGGTGAGAGTCGACGGTGTTGTGCCATTTGCAGTACTTGCGTCCCTTGAGCTTGTTGGCCGAAGGGATCTGATGTCTGGCCGTAAGCTCCAGCTCTTTCTCCTTGAGGAGCAAGTCGAAGATCTACCCCATCTTGGTCACATCGAAGTCATACTCAATGGTCGCCTTGGGTCGCTTGAGTCAGGGGCAAGCCAGAGGTTGAGACACCTTGGCCCACTGGACGACGGCCACCTCGGCCTCATCGGCTGATTCCTCCTCGGCGGCCTGGAAGTAGGCGACCAGTCTCCTTGGCTTCTCTGCATACAAATCAGAGTGGAGATGTCCGTAAGCGGATATCTTCGACAAAAGGTGGCTAATGGAGTCAAAATCCGTCGGCCCGTAGACGCCCATGGTGTCTCGGGAAAGGACACCGTAGGCGAGTTCTGCCAGATTCCTTTCTAACAGGTGTAGCGAGTAGCATCTGTTGCGGGCTTCATGGAAGCACTAGATGTACTAGCTCACAATCTCCCCTGTGCGCTGACGGAGGGCTGTGAGGTTTAATAGTGTAGCTTCATCAAAGCCGGAGAAGAATTGAGCATGAAACTGCTCCTCCAGCTACTTCCACGATGTGATGGATCCCGGCGCCAAGGAAGTGTACCACCCAAATGCCGGTCCGGTCAGCGACAGGGAGAAGAGCTGAATCTTCATGTGTTCGGCGACAGCTGCGATGCTGAGCTGAGCATTAAATTGGCTGATATGCTCCACTGTGCTGGTGTTGTCATTGCCGTTGAATTTCAAAAATTCTGGCACCTTGAACTTGGGCGGTGGCGGCAGTTGATCATAGACTGGTTCCTTAGGATCTCAGCCAACTGATCCTGAAGGTTTCCTATCCCTGCGCTGAGGGACTGACTGGCCTGGTTGTGAGAAACCGGCCCTACTCCGTACTAGCTTTTCCAAGCCAGTAGCTCTTGATCGACAGGTTTGTCCCTGCCGATAGTTGTGCGAGTGTTGGCGCTGGCCTCCTTGGCCAGCTGTTGCCAGTGGTAGGGCTCTTCATCCGTCCGCAATGGCCTGTAGCGAAGCTGACAAGTGTATCCTTCTGGTATGAAGGTGGGCGGGTCTTCATAGCAAGTTGGTCCATCGTGCTGATCTTGTGGTGCGTAGAGGATGAACGCAGCTTTCATCCCTTCAGGAGCATTGATATGAGGGATCTGGAGTGGGCGCGTGTAGAACCTATTCTCTCCCGCATGGGAGTTTATCACTGGGCTGATGTCTTGATCGTATTCACCGGCCAGAATAGACTTGACGCGGGCCACTATGTTATCCATGGAGTTGAGGATGACTTCGGTCTGTCGGAGGAGAGCGTGATGGATCATGTAGTTGATATCCTGCCGAAGTGCCTGGCTGTGCTCCTCTGAAGGCACGGACAGATCGATCCCATCCAGGGCCGATTCCGGAGTACCGGCTCACTTGATTCCTCCGGTGCTGGTCCGCGTGAAGTGCTTGAGGACTTCATCTGCCAAGGCCGCCATGACCTGGTCGTACTTGCGCCTGTGCTCCCCGGAGAGGTCGTCCAGCGTTGGTAGGCCAGACTTCCCCTCGGGGAGGAAGGCGTTGTTGTATTGCTCGCCGGCCTTGGAACTAGCCGGCTTGGGAGGCATGGTGCCGATGTCGATGTCGATGGTCCCACTGGACGTGCCAAAAGATGTGTTGCCACGAAAACTGACGGACGGAAGTCCGGTGATCAACACACCGCTGAGCTGGGAGATCATGCTGCTGCTACCCTCGTCTCTCCTCGTGCGGCTTGTACTTGGCTTGGTGTTCAGGGCGTGCCACCTGGCTTGACCTGCAACCAGGAAGGGGTGAGTGTCATAGCTTCCGTCTCCTGCTTTCCCTGTGTCACATGAGAGTAAACGTTAAATTCCTGCCGATCGCTCGGATCGGTATCTGTCAATCCTTCTGTCTTGCATCGGCAAAATCAGCCGATCCAGGGGCGTTCATGAGCATATCGGCACATCTGCCAATTGTAGACGCATTTAATGAAGAAAAGTAAATAAACTGCATCTATAAAGAATAAAACCTGCTCCAAAACATGATATAAATAAATCTACCTATCCAGATCGGCTCTTGCTATGCACAACGTAGAACAATCTAAGCATGCGTGAACATAGCCAGGATCTCCAAAGAAATCCATCCATACAGATAGATCTAATCTAAGACATATCGGGCAGGGTGATCGGCACATGCTATCCTATCGGCAAGTCGCATGCACGTGTTGTAGCACATGTCGTGGATTGTAACAAACGGCTAGGTAACGCATTCCGATCGGTATGACTAAACGACCTATCGACTCAAAGCACAGACGTGAAAGTAGATCGAAAAGTATACAAGGTAACCAGGATAACTAGCAGATCTCGCCATAAAAAATGCTTCAGAACAAGATCTACCATGGTAAGAGGCTTCAGCCATGATGCTCTAATGAGACTACGATAGAATCCTTAGAGCAACATGGCGCTTACCTCGAGGAAAACCCTAATGCGATTAGGGGTGGCGATGCGCCGAGAGAATGTTGGAGACAACCGCTGCTTGGGGAACGTTTGCCGTCAATCTTTATTCATTAGGTATGGGTACATATTTATAGTCCGGAGACTTGATGACCAAGCTATACAAGCCCTAGTTTAAATAGTATGAAAACTAGTCTATCTTTAATAATGTACAGATAAGATGAGCCCATCGGCTCCTAGCGTGGACCGTAATCACCTCTTCCTTGGACGATCCGAACCGGCCCATCAGACATTTTCGGCCCATATCTATCTTGGCCAAATACCGGCGATAACACTTTCCCTTTGCCTTTTTCATGTGTCTTGATGAAGCATTTGGATCAGCAGATCAGCCATCAACAATTGAAGAGTAACCTATGACAAGTGCTGATTCTGGGATGGAGATGGGCCGTCTGCCAGTAGTCGAAGAAGCTCCTTTAAAGGACTTCCCACTATCGACAGATCGGGTTAGATTAGCATAAGAAGATTTGTCAAAATGCTAGAAATTCCTATCGGTAAGTATTATTGTTTATTGAGTACTTATCTGTGCAATCGACTGATTAGCTAATGTGCTCCTCTGTGTATAGGAACTGGCCAATTATGACACTGCCAAGTTTTTGGAGTTGGAGAAGTTGAGGGCCAAACAAGCTCAAGAGAACCAGCTCCTGAAACAGCAAATGACAGAACTTGCAAAGGACAAGGAAGCTCTCGAGAAGAGAAACAAGTCATTGCAAGAGAAAAATAAAACAATCACAAATAATCATAAAGGTAAGATTCCTTATTCTATTTTCCTTGTGTTGATGTAGTCGAACGAAGCTCCTTCCATCATTTTGCAGTTGCTTATAGTCTTATATTCACGCAGAGCTCAAAAATTTGTTAGAAACTAAAGAAGATCTGGTGACTCACTTAAAGAACCTTGTGTACCATCGTATAGATGAAATGGAAAAATTCAAGAAGGTGTTGAAGGATGCTGACAAGTAGCTCACCGAGACTCTCCAGCAGATCAAGAACATGGCTGAGGAGAAAGATCTCCATGAAAAAGGGCTCGGTGAGCTGAAAGCTGCTGCGCAGGCTGTGGTGGATATGGTGGATCCACCCAAAGAGGGTACCCAAGTAGAAAAAACTTTGCTGGAGCGACTGCAAGGTGCTCCACAGAAGATCATGAGGTACCTCTCGGATACCACCCGAGGTTATGTGTCACACATACTCGGGTTGGTAAAGTCTTATTGGCCGCCGGCAAACCTCATTCCATTGGGTGAAGGCATTTCTGTTGAATGCTCAGAAGAAAGGTTTACCACCTTTGTGGAAGAAGTGAGGCTAGTTGCCGATAAGATCGTGGACATCTTAGAGCAAGAGCCAAGTGCAGAGCCATAAACAGCATGTGCACACAGCATAGGTCTTTGTATGTATTGATACAATGTGACTTGTATTGTAATGTTATTGTTATGCTAGGATAAGCCAAAAGTCATACTTTGGTTTCTGTATATATTCCTTGCTTTTTCGCTCATGTGATCTTTAGTGTTGCTTGCGGTAGAGGCACAATATGCAACGTTCCTGAATAGAAAAGATCACGATAGTTTGGCTAGTGATGCGAAAGCGAGGAGTATTCTTTTGTGCAGACATGTTAGCATCAATCTAGTAACTACTTGATTCTCCTTCCTCTTCTGTGAGATCACGATAGTTGTGTTGTTGCCTAGTATGCAGATCCTTTGGATCATGTTAGCCTAGAACTACTCGAATGTATCCTATTCCTTTCTTTTTGAAAGGCTGGATATACGAGTAGAGAATCAAAAATAGGCATATGGCCTTTTAACTACTCAAACTTATCATGTTCCTTTCCTTTGAAAAGACAGATATACGAGTAGAGAACCAAAATAGGCATATGACCTTTTAACTACTCGAACTTATCGTGTTCCTTTCCTTTGAAAGGACACATATACGAGTAGAAAATTAAAATAGGCATATAGCCTCTTAACTACTCAAACTTATCGTGTTCCATTCCTTTGAAAGGACAAATATACGAGTAGAGAATTAAAATAAGCATATAGCCTCTTAACTACTCGAACTTATCGTGTTCCTTTCCTTTGAAAGGACAGATATACGAGTAGAGTACCAAAAGAGGCATATGGACATTTAACTACTCGAACTTATCATGTTCCTTTCCTTTGAAAGGACAGATATACGAGTAGAGAATTAAAATAGGCACTTAGCCTCTTAACTACTCGAACTTATCATGTTCCTTTCCTTTGAAAGGACAGATATACGAGTAGGGAATTAAAATAGGCATATTGCCTTTTAACTACTCGAACTTATCATGTTCCTTTCCTTTGAAAGGACAGATATATGAGTAGAGAATTAAAATAAATATGTGGCCTTTTAGCTACTCGAACTTATCATGTTCCTTTCTTTTGAAAGAACAGATACAAGAGTAGAGAATTAAAATAGGCATGTAGCCTTTTAACTACTTGAACATATCGTGTTCCTTTCCTTTGAAAGGACAGATATACGAGTAGAGAATTCGAATAGACATGTGGCCTTTTAACTACTCGAACTTATTGTGTTCCTTTCTTTTGAAAGGATAGATATACGAGTAGATAATTAAAATATGCATGTGCCCTTTTAACTACTCGAACTTATCATGTTCCTTTCCTTTGAAAGGACAGATATATGAGTAGAGAATTAAAATAGGCATATAGCCTCTTAACTACTCGAACTTATCGTGTTCCTTTCCTTTGAAAGGACGGATATACGAGTAGAGAATTAAAATTGGCATATGGCCTTTTAGCTACTCGAACTTATCGTGTTCCTTTCCTTTGAAAGGACGGATATACGAGTAGAGAAATAAAATGGCATGTGGCCTTTTAACTACTCGAACTTATCATGTTCCTTTCTTTTGAAAGGACAGATATAAGAGTAGAGAATTAAAATAGGCATGTGGCCTTTTAACTACTGGAACTTATCATGTTCCTTTCCTTTGAAAGGATACATATACGAGTAGACAATTAGAATAGGCATGTGGCCTTTTAACTACTCGAACTTATCGTGTTCCTTTCTTTTGAAAGGATAGATATACGAGTAGAGAATTAAAATAGGCATGTGGTCTTTTAACTACTCGAACTTATCGTATACGAGTAGAGAATTAAAATAGGCATGTGGCCTGTTAACTACTCGAACTTATCGTGTTCCTTTCCTTTGAAATGATTGATATACATGTAGAGAATTAAAATAGGCATGTGGCCTTTTAACTACTCGAACTTATCGTGTTCCTTTCTTTTGAAAGGATAGATATACATGTAGAGAATTAAAATAGGCATGTGGCCTTTTAACTACTTGAACTTATCGTGTTCCTTTCCTTTGAAAGGACAGATATACGAGTAGATAATTAAAATAGGCCTGTGGCCTTTTAATTACTCGAACTTATCGTGTTCCTTTCTTTTCAAAGGATAGATATACGAGTAGAGAGTCCTTTGTAAGGACTAGGTCGATCAGTTTGGATCTGTGAGGCTTGGGAGCCTAAAGACTATCCAATTCTCCGTCCTCTCTTTGAGAAGCTGGGAATTCGAATAGGAAGTATATGAAGCGGTAGTAGATCTTTGTAAATGAGTGATGAGTGAGCAATTTATGTATAAAAATGAATCTTTATTATAATAAGGTGAGCGATTACAAGATAAAAAGGTGACTCACCCTTGTTCTTGCAACTCAAAAATACAAAACTCTTAACTAAGACCTACCGCTTTGTCCAGAGTGATTTGCACTGAACAATGGCTATTGAGTATGGTATAATAATACTATATAATAGGGTATGTAACATGTCTTCACTCATGGCGAGGATTGCTTGGAAGCATTGGTGCACCTAGAGCTTTGCGTAATGTCCGACATTCGTACGTCCAGTGGGTGCCCTTGGGGTGCCACCTACATCGTTGATGAAGGGTTTGATTAAATCTTTCTTGTAGTGTGGTGGCCCTGCTGTGATGCTGATTGCAAGATGTTGATGGACGCTCGTTGCTGATGTGCTGCCTCTTTGATGGTGGCCTCGAGTAGTCATCTGGAAGGCAGTAGTTTTTGAAGGGCAGCAAGCCTCTGTTTCTTCTCGTTCCTACCTTTTGGAGATGATTAAGTTGCGCGCATCGCGACCGATATTGATGACATTGCAGAGATCGCTGTTGGAGTAGTCAAACGAGTCGCCATGGCGCTTGTGACCATAGTTAGCATTGCGTTGGCACTGGAAGGCTCACTTCTGATTGCAGGTCCTGCGGCGCTTGTAGAGATCAGTTTCTTCTTCATTGTCCTCCAGTTTGATAGTAACTATTACATTTGGAGGAGCGGGTGGAGGATCATGGTTGATGGTGCTCTTGATTGTGGCGGAACCGCCCGAACTAACTCGGTTCGATGCGCTAATCATTGTTGCAAGGCAACTCAGATCCAACTCGCATAAATGACAGCAGTTCCTCGAGTAAACTCTCGATAAAAGCCACGATACATCCAGGATCTATCAAGCAATTACTCATAAGAAGATGAGCTCCAGAGAATACATCAACTCTCATTTCATACATTCAGAGTAGCAGCAGAAATCAAATTATTACAACACCATTATGAAAGTGATATAATTTACATAAGTTCTTCATTATTGCAGTTCATCTAAGTTCATTATTCAGCTGAAGTAGAAACACGCGAACTAGCATTACTTAGACATCTCGATAAAGCCATACGAGACATCACTCTTGATCATCGGAGTCAGCACCAGCTGAGGATCCGCCCCACACCACAGACCAGCCAGGAGGTAGTTTACAAGGTCAAGTTAAACCGGAAATCATTTCTTCAAAAGCCTCACCTGAAAACAATGCCACAAGCAAGGCTGAGTATACTAATACCCAGCAAGGCTTACCCGTCAATGGATATACCTTAGTCCACTTAGCTAGACAATGCAAGACTTTAAGGCTCTTGGTTTTCTTTTGCTGAAAAAGCGATAAACTTAAATCCTTCTACTCATATTTTAATTTCCAGATTCTATATATTGATTAAGCCAGTCTAGATGAGCACCTATCTCTAAACAAGCATGTGGGGTAAAACATCGAACTTCATCCATCTTATCATAACCATCTTCTAGTTCTTACTCTATGTGGCAGAAATGTTAAGCAGTCTCGTTGACCATGAGTGGCGGCCGATTCGAATCGAGTTCTTAACCTTGCGGGGCAAACCTAACACACATGCATGGGGAGCGACGTCACCCACGCAACATTTTCCCATTCTTCCCGGCTTGTGGATAAGGGTCACCCCCCTCGACTAAGAGTACGACGACTCTACACCCGCATGTTGCGTTCATCCTGGACAAAAGACTTCGTCCAAAAGGGGGTGAAAGTAAAGTCCACGCCCCGGTCCAATCGAGTACTCTGCTTACCGATTACCATATTTCTCGGCATGTGGCTAGTACGTTCAAACGCTTAACAGATGTACCACACACTGCGCCCTCAGTGTCTTTTCACTAAAC
Organism: Panicum virgatum; assembly: GCF_016808335.1. Classification (NCBI taxonomy): domain Eukaryota; kingdom Viridiplantae; phylum Streptophyta; class Magnoliopsida; order Poales; family Poaceae; genus Panicum; species Panicum virgatum. The sequence goes on along the minus strand of NC_053143.1, from coordinate 34,377,950 downwards.
AGACGGGGTCTCCACCATCCGTATCAAACTATGACCCCGCCCGTAAACCTTATAGTGGCAGCATGTGGTAGCAGTCAGAACCTATATCTCGCGAGTAGCAGGAAACTACTCGACTTTTACCGGTCCTAATTAGCAAGGCATCTAGTCGAGCATTCTAATGGTCATCAAAACATGGGTACCTAGGAACATGCAACTATGGTTACAGTCAACTCCTGAAAACTTAAATGCATAGATAAAAATTATTACAACATGAATTTTATAGACTCGAAATTAATGGGTGTTTAGATGCACCGGGGCTTGCCTTATTGGGCACTGTACGTTTGAGGCTCTTCCGAACTTTGGTTCGGGTCTTGGATTAGTCCGCTGGCGTTCAGCTGCATGTCCTCGGACTCCTTCACTATAGAGTTGTAATCCAACTTAACATTGAGTGATGAACTTCTTTATTCAGTTTATTGGGCAATCATTTATAGAGTATAATTATCTCTGGTTTGTTTCATAAAGAAGGCGGGGTTGATTTCCTATAAAGCTTCAATTAATTGTATGACTATTATTTCTTTCCTTAATGCCTTATTATGGATTAATTCATAACTTTAGTTCTGAGTATTTACTGGTCATAAAATTTTTACACAAGGTGTATAACTCAGATGTAGGCTTACTGCAAAAATTTCAACATTTTTCGTACAGTGGATTAATAATGATAAATAAAATAAACTGCAGCCATTGAATGTGTCCGAAATTTATACAGAGAGAAAATCATAAGAAGTGGCTATGGAAATTTTACTGTGTGTGAAAAAACATGTGATTAATCTACTGTAAATTTTTCAGATTTAAAGGACAATTATACTGAGCATGAAAAATAACACAACTTATATAAGCATAAAGGAAAACTATTTTATCCAAGGAGTTCTTGTAAGTTTTAATGGTTAAAAATTTTCCAGTATGCATATTACATTAATTTGAGGTTCCAGGAATAAAACCAGATTTTTCTAAGTAAAAAACTATATATCATGATTTAATGCCATATTACAAGGGTTAAATCATAGATATATCTACACAGTTCCAAAAATACTCAAACATGCAGGTTGGTGTTCTTTTAGTGTTCTCATATTCTATAAAAAGTTTCATGCCAAGAACTACAACATAACCTCCAGAATTAAAAAGTTAAGTTCTTTGCTAGATCTAGCATGAGGTAAGATTTCATCTAGTTACACTTAGTTTCTGGGTTCCAAACTTTTACACAGAGCTATATATATCACAAGGTATATGTCTACCAAAAATCACCTATAGTTGATGAGTGGAACTCCTAGAATAATTTTAACCTATTTATTCTAATCTTTTTCCTAGATTTAAATGTGGGCAGAAACTGAAGATGTGCATGTAATTGATCTTGTAGATTTTATTGCAAGGATTCCATAACATTTGGATTTGCATTATTACGATTTTTCTACGAATTTCTACACATTTTTAAAGTTCACTAATTTAAGTTCTAGGGTTCATGTACATTTTACACTCTGGACCTCGGATTCATAGTTTTTATTTGTGTTCAGGTCCTCGGGCCGACGTTATGAACAGAGCTCACTTCTCTTCGGCGAAATTCCATCGAGAGGGGTCATCGGCGGTGAGGTATAGGGGGTGGGGAAGGAAGAGGGTGTCCTAGCGCACCTTGGGGTGCTCGCGGTTGGGGCTGGGGTGGTCGGAGTTGAGCTCCCTGCGAGAGCAGGCGGCGGACGGTGGCGCGGTGCCGCGGCGACGGCACTCCGGCGAGGGAGGAGGAGCAAGACCGTGCCCGTGAGATTCAGGGCGATGAGAGGAAGCTTCTGGTGTGGTTGATTTGGACCGAGGAGGGGCGGAGGTAGGGGCTCGGCGTGCAGTCGGGGGTGGCGGCGCCACTGTACCGCGGCGTTGGTATGCCGGCGGCGCAGGGATGGGGCGGCCGGGCTGGGGAGGTTCCGTGCATGGTGAGACAGGTTGTGTGCTGCTTGGATTGGGGAATGGGGCATGGGAGGGGTGGCTCCACGGTGGCCAAGCTCGCCGGAGCAATGGCAGAGGGGCGGCCCAATGGAGGGCAATGGCGGCTCGTGCACGTAGGGAGAACTTGAGCCCTGTCTTTTATAGGCCAAGGGTGAGGGGGAGGGCGACCTGGGTAGCTGGCTCTGGAGGAGGCGCGGCCGGGGAAGGAGGATAGGGCGACGGTGTGGTGGCGCTCGGCTGGCGGCGCTACGCGGGCGGGGCCGCGTGGCGAGTGTGCGCTGTGTGTAGCGAAAATGGCCTCATGCCATATTTCAATATAATGTTTTGGTGATTGATATAGACAACACAACACTTGGACTAATATGATTATTATGATGACCATTCTCAGGCTTTTAGGTTCAAGTGATGACAAAGAGAAGATAGGCGTAGCTAGGCCCGAAGGGCCGCCCCTACGGTGGTTCCAAGTCGAAAAGATCAAGACGAAGACAATTTGCTATCACCGTTTAAACCGATGATGAGCAAATTGCACTCATCGGTGCAATGAACTTGGCACCGGATTAACCGACGTTGGGTGTTTTACACTCACCGGTGTAATGGATTTGGAGGCCGAAGAGACAGCAGGAGTTTTACAGGCACCGGTTAAACCGACGATCAAGGCAAAGTGAGTGTCGGTGCAGTTGTCCAGAGACTCCATTTTTCGGGGGGTTTCTGAGCTTGCACTCACTGGTTAAACCGACGTTAGTTTTGAGAGCGTCGGTCGATTGATCAAAGTAGCCGTTGGAAGCTGTAACGGCTAGAAGAAGGGAAAGTACACTCACCGGTTAAACTGGTGTTGGCAAACCTGGAGCGTCGATTTAACCGACGTTAAGAAATTTTGTTAGCCTTTCCCAACGGCTCTTTTGGGGTGTGTGGCCTATATATACCCCCAAGGCCGGGTCATTTGATAGTGCTGGAGTTGCTGAAGCCTGTTACACTTGAAGAACACCTCCAACCACCTTAGAGCTTCATTGTACATCATATAGGCTTAAGCACACTTGTGAGAGTGCTTAGTGCTTGATTAGGCTTAGTTCTTGAGAGAACTAGCTTGAGTGAAAGACTTGCTGTGGCAAGCATCTTGTGTACTCATCGTGTGACCCTCCGACTTGGTGTGGAGAGGCAACGACACTTTGTGCGGGGAAGGAGACCCCTCTTGGTGAGAAGCTCCGATAGTAAAGACGGTGCCGTGGGTGACGCTTCGAGAGAGACTGTGGCGGTGGCCTTGTCTTGGTGACTTGGGGTCACATAGCCTTTGCTTGCCGGGAGCCTTGGTGGTGAACGCAAGACGGTGATCAAGCGAAGAGACTCGGCATCACACTTGTTCTTGTTGGACAAGTGGCCGTGGACGTAGGGAGGGACTTGGTGTCCTAAGCGAACCACGTTAAATTGTGTGTCTTGGTGTCTTCATGGGAGTTTGCATATTCTCTCCCTTACCTCTTTACTTACCGTATTACATTTCCTCATTTACTCTATCTTGCGTGCCTTTACTTTCCTAGTTAGTTTGATTAGGATTGGCTATAGGTTGCAAGTCTTTTATGGGTAAGTAGAGAGTAGCATAGATAAACCTTAGTCATAACTAGCATGTGTAGGACGTGTTAGGTTTATCTCATGCAAATAGATTGAGCTCTAGGATAGAAAGCGATTAGCGACCCTATTCACCCCCTCCCCCTCTAGGGTCGGACACCCCGGTGATCCTTACACTGTGCCAGGGAGGAGCGGGCTCAGGGGAAACCGGGGGCGCAGGGTGGTTTGGGCCGAGGGCGCGGCGCGTGGCTTGTCCAGGTGGCAGCGCCGGTGTACGGCGCGGCGTAGGCAGTGCGCAGGGAGCGGCGGGAGGAGGAAGGAGAGAGATGACGCTAGGGGCATAAACATACATAGAGAAAAGTTACAGGGGCTCCGATGTAAACTAAGTTTTTCTCCCTGTTCCCGAGGTCAAATGAAAAACTTTTGAATACCAAACTTGTTCAATTTTTCGAGATCTACAACTTTTGTTTCAGGCACTCCAAAAATTGTGAATTAAAGGACTTATTATTTTATGTGACTTTTGTCATTTTTACTCCTAGTGTTCAATTAGACATTTGTTACTCTTTTCATACAGGATATGCCTATGAAATTTCATGAACATATTTAACTCGGTTTGAAAGTTACAAATTTTTAAATTGCAAAGACATAACTACTTATTCATTTTCCTTGAAAAATCAAATTGTGCTGCTTTATTTAAATTTTTGTCTACCCTTTGTGCATAACATTTATTGTTAATCTTGATTTAGTAAACTTAAATACCAGGGGTGTCACATTGATGTCCATCGTTACTGTTGGACTGGTGTCAATATCATCGGACAGACACTCGTCGAATTCATCCAAGTTGTAATCACCAAGGCTGACTCGCTCGAGGAGATCGTCCTCTGAGTCAGAAAGTTCTGAGATGCGCATCATGAGGACCTTGCGACAGAGATCCTCGATGCCTTGGGGACCTTTGTCTTCTAATGGAGAGATTGGTGTGCCTGTCTGAAATGAGAGCTAGTCAACCTGGGGGTAAAATATCTCTGCAGATTGATTACGGGACTCCGGTTCTTCCCAGTGTACCGTCCTTCCCAGGGGGTTGCTCTTATAAACAGGGTTTTAGTAGAATCCTGGTCGGTTCGAGTATCCTTCGTTGAGTTGTAGTCGGCTTATGCAAGTGTGGGTGGTCTGACACAATCTTCTGATTGATCTAATCGAGCTAGGTCTTCCAAGTCTTTATCTATTCCAAAAAAGAACCGGATTCAATATGATCATTAATGTGCTTGGGATTTTCTGTAACTGGGGTTGGTGAGGTTGGAAGCGTAGCCTCAATTTTAGAGTCGGTCCACTGTCTCGTGTAGTCGACGATCGAGATAGTATCGTTTGGCTCGTTGTCTTCTGAGGAAGAGATACCCGATCGAGCAAGTCGAGGGTTTTTCTCCTCGGAGTGCAGGCGGGTTGCCTGGAAATTGTTGAGAGTTTTTGGCCTTGGATTGCTGCCAAAGTTCTTCGAGCTTATGTGGGTTGGACAACCCTTCCATAAACATGTCGACGTCGTCTGACCATTCATCAAGATTATTCGGGTCTTCTGGGCAATTGAGTTCTTCTAGGAATTCCACAAACTCCTGATTGGATGTCCAATCGGGTGATTGTGGGATGAATTCATCATCACGGGTGGGGTCAGAGATACTCATCCCTTTGGATCTAGAGGGGAATCCCTGGTCTGAGATTCCTTTGGTTTCCAATAAGTCTTCAACCCATTGTGGATGCATTCTTTGTACCCTTCTGCATGGAGGGTGTCTTCTGCTAGCTTAATGCAATCAGCTAGAGATGCATAGACTCGGTCAGTTCCTGAGAAAATATCGCCCGTTCGATCGAGTCGAGGGCTGGAATGCTCAAGAGCTTGAGGGACCTTTACGCCATGGTGCTGGAGATTGGACTCCGCAAGGTTGATGCAACCTTTGATGTTATAAGAGACTCGATCTACTCCATCGAGTAGTTTGGAGTTGCTGACTCTCGGATGCTTGCTGGTCTTGAGGTCTTCGATGTAATTCCCGAGTAGATCAGAAATTTCATATGTATGGGTGATTGAAGATGTCTCAAGATCGGAGATGGATACCTCCCGCAGAATGGTGGCTTCCTATTCTCCAATTTCGAGTAGTTCGTCCAAATCATCCTCCAGGTTGGAGAGAGATTTGGGTTGAATTAGGTTTTCAACATGGACTGGGAGCAGAATCTCGTCGAGCTGATCGACGAAATTGTCGATGCTGTTGCATCGAGCTAGAGCTGGCATCTCCAATTCCTCGAGTTTGGCTAGGCGGCTGGTAAAGCCACCCGAGCAGTCAGCAGCGTAGACCCAGGAACCAAAGATGATTGTCGTGCCCTCTGGCACGGAGTTGCAGTCGCCGGAATTGGCCATCGAGTTATCTTGGTGATGTTTGGCAAAGCCCCCTACCTGGCGCGCCAGCTGTTGGTGTTTAGCCATCAAGCCTACCACGGGTAGCCCCAAGGTATTTGATTGTAGGCAGGGACTCGCCAAGATCAAGAATGCGATGGTGCAAGGAACACAAAGATTTAGATAGGTTCGGGCCGCCAAGAGCGTAATACCCTACGTCCTGTGAGGTTGTTTGTATTGCCTTAAGATTTGATCAATGATCGTGTGGTTACTCCTATATTTTGGAGGGGTCCCTGCCCGCCCTTATATAGTCCGTGGGGACAGGGTTACATGGAAAGTCCTAGTCAATTACTATTAGAGTCCTTTCCAATGTCTATTGGGTAGTTTCCTTCTATCGACTAGTCCAACTTCTGTACGAGTAGTTACAATACGGTAAGACTTATCCCATGCGATACTTCTTACTCTAGAATATTCTACGCCTGTGAGCAGTCCCGCTGCCTCGGGTCTGACATATTTGGACAAATTACTCGAGATTGGAGAGCAGGAAACTACCATTCTGCGGGAGGCATCCATCTCCAATCTTGATACCACTTCAACCACCCATACATCAAAAATTTCCGATCTACTATGGAATTACATCCAGGATCTTAAAAGTATCAAACATCCAAGGATAAGCAACACCGAACTACACGGCGGAGTAGATCGGGTCTCTTGCAACATTGAAGGTTGCATTAACCTTGCGGAGTAAACTCTCCGGCACCGCAACGTCCAAGCCTCGCAAACTTCTGAGTGATCTAGCCCTCGACTTGATCGAATGGGCGATATTTTCTCAGGAACAGATTGAGTCCACGCTTTCTTAGCTGACTGCATCAAGCTAGCGGAAGACACCCTCCACGCAGAAGGATACAGAGAACGAACTCATAACGGGCTGAAGACTTATTGGAAACCCAAAGAATCTCAGATGGGGGACTTCCCCCTGGATCCAAAGGGGCCAGTAATTCCGACCCTATCAATGATGATGAATCTATCCCACAATCACCCGATTGGACATCCGATCAGGAGTTTGTGGAATACCTGGAAGAACTTGATTATCCAGAGGAATTTGACAACCACAATGAATGGTCAGACGACGTCAACATGTTTATGGAAGGGCTATCCAATCCACATAAAATCAACAAACTCTGGCAGCAATCCAAAGCCAAGAAGCTCTGGGATAATTTTCGGGCAACTCGCCCGAACCCCAAGAAGAACAGCCCTCGACTTGCTCGATCAGGCAACTTTCTCCCAGGGGACGATCAGCCAGGTGATAGCATCTCGATCACCGATTACTTGAATCAATGGAACAACTCCAAAACTGGAACCATACTTCCAGAAACTCCCACCCCAGCTACAGAAATTCCCGAACTAGCCGAAAGTATATCAATTTATGATAGAAGATTCCTGGAGGAACCAGAAGGCTCAACTCCAATCCAATCGTATATGCATTGGATGAATGAAAACGCCCTTAGGATGGAGGTGGGCATACCACTTGTCCCACATCCCAAGCATACATTCTTAGAAATCCATGACTACGACAAGTTTGACTCCTCCTCTGGTTCAGATGAAGACTCGGAAGACCCAATCCGACCAGGACAAATGGAATATATCCTTAAACCACCCACACCTTCCGAAACCAAATTCGACTCGACCAAGGATTCTCGAACTGATTAGAACTCTACCGACAACTTGGTTATTAGATCAACCCCGTAGGGAAGAACTCTACCGACAACTCGTGTTTCCTTCCGTTCTGCTGCAAAAATGTGTTTGTGGTGATACTACTACCCCACAAGAACGATTTTGTGGTGCGTTATCGCCCACAAGAATGATTTTGTGGAGTGTTATCACCCACAAGAATGATTTTGTGAGAGCCAACCAAGCCCCGCAAGGACTACTAACTCTCGGATGAGTGACTTTGATTTTTACTAACTCTCACGTAACCATTCCGAGTTCTTGTTGTGTGTCTTTTTGTTTGTAATTTCAGATATGAGAAAGATCGGGAGGAAGCTCGTGGGTGTGCTCAAGAGGGTAACGGGTTCCAGCTCAAGTCGCTCTCATGGAGGATCGAGCTCGCACTGCTCGTCCACCCCTACACCAAGATCCACCTATCAAGATGAACAAGTTGAGTCACAGGCACTAGAAGAGCAAGCCGAGCAGCAAGAAGAGGAGGCGCCAGATGATTCCCACATCGAGCTCCGAGGAGACCGAGAGTTCCAAGCCTACAACATGCTGAAAGATACAGCTTTCGGTTACACGCGGGTGTTCGACGAGGACCTGCTAGAGAAGACACATATGGATTCTGAATTCATCAGTGTTTGGAAAGCCATCGGTTGGTCTGCCTTTGCTGAAATTTCTGAAACGGGTTCCCGGGATTTGACGATTGAATTTCTTTGCACACTTGTAGAGATTGAAAATGGTGTCTCATTTTGATTTTTCGGAAACAAATTTTCAATGACTTGGAAGGATTTGGGCACTCTTTTAGGTTTCCATCATCGATGTGCCATCGATATTGAACATGCAACCCATGGATATCATAAAGAAAGTTTTTGGCACTCCATTTCGGGATTACCCATGTATACACAGCCTCGTTGCAGTGATATTCAACATCCGACCTTGCATCTGGTACATAAATGGGTTGCACTTACATGTTTTCCTAGATAGGATGTTCGGACTATTCATGTTGATGAGCTTCGAATTCTTTATGCCATGGTGAACAAAATAAAATTTTCTCCCGTGCAAGAAATGGTTCGCCAGTGGCTTGGAAATTTTCGAATGGTTGGGCCTATTGAATGTACTTCTCTCGTTAGACGAATCGCCAATGGTTTAGGTGTTTTGAGATGGGCTCAAATTTCATATATTGCTGCTCCTCGTTTAAAAATCGATATGGGTTATTTGGTTCAAGGGCACACTTTAAAGAGTGGCCCAGATGGCTCAGTTATATTTTTATTTACCGGCTATATGAACGAAATCCTGCTTCCTAACCCGAGACTTGAGCCGTAGTCTAACATTTGAACTGCAGCCTATGGAAGTTCCTCGCAGGAGTAGTGTGTCCCGAAGGATGACTAGAAGCAGATCAAGGAATGCCGCAATGGATATGCCACCGCCTCCACCACATGCTTTTCATGGTTATGCAGGATATGCTCCAGCTGGGGGGATGCCCGAGTCTTCATCCAAACAGCAACCCGGTTGGGACCAATATGTCCCCAACCTGAAGGTAGTGGGTCACAATGGCAGAGCGCAGGCAGCGCCGCATGGGAGCAGGCCGCAAGGGCTAACTAGGGACATAGCGGGAGCTCCAGTTCAAGTGGGGTGCCCCCACTCTTTGCACCCCGCCGTTCATTCTTGGCCCAAGGGTACCACGACCTCAGCCAAGGATTCCATGACCTCAACATCCGGTGCGACAACATAGACCAAAGGACATAGCAAATTCAAGGCACCCTCAACCAACACATTGAATATAGCACGCAGCAGCATGCTCAGCAACAATTAAATTACAACACCATGCTAAATGTGCTGAGGAAACAGCACGAGGACAACCTAACATACTACTAGTCCTAGGGCTATAACCCTGGGCCTGGTCAGTAAACTAGCTTGGGGGAAGGTAGCCCCGGAAGGTAACATGTATCCCTGCATCTGTATATTTCCCTTTCCCTTCATTGCATTGCATTGCAGAAAAAAATGATAAAAATATCTGCTTTCATTTCCTTCAGTTTAGTCCTTTTTATTTTCCCTTATGACCGGTAAGAGTATTTTAGTTCTCCAGTTGAAATGATGAACGGTTGCTCTGTTTTATTTTCTCTTCATGCTTAGTCTACAACCTATATTCTCTAAGAATTGAGTTAGTTGGTCTCAAAAAATTTGCCTTGAACCTAAAATTTTTTGGTTGCAAGTGCATGATCCAAGTCTAAATTGTTGAGAAATATGATATGATGAATTAAAGTTGCTACAAACTCATTCTGAGCAAAATTTTACGTTCGAAATTTTTATCTTTTAAAATAAGAAAATGAGAAGTTCCTCAATGATGGAAAATTCCTACTAGAGCCATATGCATGAAGCTTACATTGAACGATCCAATCTACATGCTGCTTGCTATCATTTTGAGCTTTGTCAAATTTTGTAACCTTTGTGAGTTCCTTTTCATGCTCTCATGATCGAGAATCACGTACACACCATCCTCACTTTCTAAATCTTCTACACCGGAAGATAGCAAATTTATGCCACCCATTTCATTCCATATTTGAATGCTCCACATTATATGTGATGTCTCTCCTGAACTTCCTTATCAAGAAGGGCATGAGCTATGCGAAAAAAAATATGGACACATGAAGGTCCACGAGTCAAAAAAAAAAAGGGCACATGAAGGTCCATATAAATAAAGAAAGAGCTAGCCATGCCTAAAATAAAATACAAGGGAGAGATCATATATGGAGTTTTTCATTCCCTACCCACATATCATCCACCACACACATGCACTTCTCGATCAAGATTGTATGACTTGTTTACTCTTTTGGGTTCAATCTCTGACTTTGCAAAATATTTGATACAAGTATGCCTCATTATTTTTCTCTACCATGAGCTCCACAGAAGCCTTTTAGAAGTAGGTGAGAAGAAGGCATAAAAAAGCCTTGGTGAGGAGTCATACACAGTGAGTAATTCGAGAGTGTCATTTGAGGAACTTGCTTTTATTTGAAAAATCCTTTAAAACCTCCGGATGTAAAGATAAGCAAAGAATGGGTAAGTGGTGCTTTATGAGTCGTTCTATTTCTCAACTGCCCAAGACAAGGAGAACGCCAAAAGCCCCATGAAGACAAAGGTAACAAGCGTAAGCAAAACCTTGACCAACTTATTCAATTTGAGGTAGAATATTTTGTTGTAAATTTTTGCATGGCGAAGAAATAAAATATTTCAGCAACTCCTGATTGACAACCTAAAGTCTAGCTTTGCTCAGGAACGAGCAAAGTTCAGCTTGGGGGATCTTATTGATGCTCATTACAGACCATTTCTAAGGGTCAATATGATTACAATAAATGGAAGGACTTGCATTTCTTACACTCATGTCACTAATAAATCATCAAATTCCACATGTCCCTCTAGAACTTTATGAGTGCAGATTTCAATTGAAAATGAAGGGCAATCATACCCTTGATCCAAGGAGCAAGACGCCATCCAATCACGCACCGCCACACAAGCATTACATGGATTGGAGGGCCCACCACTGAAGCAAACCGACTTAAGTTGAGCCATATCAGCAACCAGAAACAAGAGGGCCCACAAGACAGTCTTGGCCAAAGAAGAAGGCAACTAGGGCCAGCCCATGGCCGCCCGACCATGATGGTCGGCCGACGGCCCATGGGCCCCACCGCCTTACAGCTTCGATGTGGAAGCTTGTCATTGGTCCTCCATGTTGGTTCAAGGAGCAACACACTTAGTTCCTAGCCAAGGAGAGGGTGGCTCCCTCCTATAAATACAAGTGGAGGGGCTCCAAATCAAGACACACCAAGAGTTGTAAGATTAACACTCTCACATAAGATGTAGCTCATATCTTCCCTTGTAAAGGTTTTCGGACTAGTAGAATTCAGGTAAGGAGTCATAGTTCAAGGTCTTAATTAAGGTCTTCATGAAGAGTTCTGTATGTCTTGTATCTTCTATTTGTGTAATGTCCTAAGTTTGTACCAGAGTTTATTTATTTATCTAGCATGTTTGGTTCATATGCTTTGGCAATGTGTGTGATATCTTTCATGATTTATGTTTGAGTTGTTTGATTCATACACTAGTTGAGTCCCCAATTCATGGCTTTGCGTCATCCTCCCTTTTTGGGGCGCTCTAGAACTAAGGCTCCAGATAGACATGGATGTCCTTCCGCAAGGCTAGAGTGGTTTTTGTTAATGCAAATGTGGTGTCTGGATTAATGACTATGTTTGAATCTGACTCTATCCCATGGCTTGTAGAGGTAGCCTGCGGGTGGTGACAGCCCTGTTAGAGCCCAGTAATCCTCCATGTTCGGGTAGAGTGGTAGGAGGTCCATAAAGAGTCGTATGGTTTGGTCGGGTTTATCTTGCCAAGCTAGTAGCAGTCTCCCATAGGAGGTCCATAAAGAGTCGTATGGTTTGGTCGGGTTTATCTTGCCAAGCTAGTAGCAGTCTCCCTTATCCATGTTTCTAAGCTCAATCTTGTGTCTGAACGAATCAACCCAGCATAGTTCGAGCATGTTAGCTAATAAATTAACTCTTGTTATCCTTTTCTCTCTCTGTTTCCCTGCTGTCCTAAGGTGAGTATGGTTGAGTTGGTTTCTCTTGTCTCACACTACCACTTTTTCGTGAATCATTTACCCCTGCTTAGATTCTGAATTCTAGTTCATGGTATTTTCCATAACTTAATAAACTCTTTACACCGCTGACTTCCCTGCAGAAATATAAATGACACCCCGGGATACTCTCGGATAAAATGCTACAGCGGTACTCCGTACGCTTGTGGATTTATTCGAGGTACGCGAGGTACCCGCTATTTGGCATTCGTGGGCGTTGCAGTCTGGGATCTCCCAATCCTAGTGGTGACGTTGGTGGGTGCCAACAAGGACGAGCAAGAGGAAGTGGGTCTCTATGAGCGCCGCATGATTCGCAATCATCAAGCGAGCTTTTCGCCATCAACGCGCAGCTGATTACAGTCACGAGCGCCATAGCGATTGGTTCGACTACTCCAACAGCGACCTTCACAATGTCATCAACATCGGCCGCGACGTGCGCAGCATCATCATCTCCAAGAGGCAAAAATGGGAAGAAACAAAGGCTTATTGCCCCTCCACCAACTACCGACTTCCAGATGACTACTCGAGGCCACCACCAAAGAGGCAGTATATCAGCAGCGATCGGCCGTCAACCTCTCACGATCAGCATCGTGAAAGAGCCACCACACACCAAGAAAGATTCAACCAAATCCTCCACCAGAAATGCAGGTGCCCCCCAAAGGCACCCACTCGACATATGAGTGCCGAACATTGCACAAAGCCTTAGGTGCACCCCTGCTTCCAAGCAAGTCTCACCACGAGTGAAGACTACTATATACTATTGTATAATATTATAATATTATGCAAAATAGCCATTGTTCAGTGCAAATTACTCTGGGCAAGTGGTAGGTCTTAATCAAGAGTGTTTTATATTCAAGTCGCAAGAACAGGGGTATGTCATCTTTCTATCTTGTAATCGCTCAGTTTATTATAATAAAGAGTTTATTTTCCTCACAAATTGCCTACTCTATCGATGTTTAGCCGCCAAGCTCTCCGAGGGATACCCTGAGGAGATTGATTGTAGGCAGGAACTCACCGAGATCAGAATGCGATAGTGCAAGGAACACAAAGATTTAAACAGGTTTAGGCCGCCGAAGTGTAATACCCTAGTTCTGTGTGTTGGTTTGTATTGCCTTAGGTGATTGTGTATGAAGTTGTCTATTTTGGAGGGGTCTCTTCCCGCCCTTATATAGTCCGAGGGGACAGGGTTACATGGAAACTCCTAGCCGAGTACTAGCAGAGTCCTACTCTATCATGGTCGGGTACTTTCCTTGTACATCGACTAGTTCTACTTCTATACAAGCAGCTACATGCGAGGTAAAGAACATTCCATGTGCTATCCTTTACTCTAGAATATTCCACGCCTATGAATAGTCCTGCTGCCCTGGGTCTAACAAGCCTCCGAGTTATTCATAGTCGAGTCTTGCAGGCATCGAGTACTTCTGATGATGTTGCCAAGTGCTTCGAGTGCTTCTGGGATCCTCCAATGCTTCATGGAGTGCTTCAAGCAGTCTTCTGAGTACTTCCTTGGCTGCATCGAGGTTATGAGGTGCTCAAGCCCCGAATCTTAATTTATATGGTGCGCGATGAACTCGCGCTCCATACGAAGTAGCCCCCGAGCCTTAGGTTGAATCGCAGAATCAGGCTGAGGGTTAAATCAGTCTTCAAAAAATCTTCCAAATCCTCTCTTTCCTTTTAAATCGCTTTAAAAAACATGCCATTTATGACACGTACCCTGCAGCCCCCGAGCCTTAAAGCCAAATCCTGCAAATTTGGAATTAAGGATCAAAAGTCATGGCAAACAGTAAAAAATTGCTTCTGGTGATAAATTCAGAATATGCCATATAAGAGAAATCCCAGAATTTATCGCTAAAAATGAACCGTAACTGGTGCGTGACACTTCATCTTTCTATCATTTTTGAAATTGCCACTGTGTAGGTTATTTAACCATCTAGTAAAACCTTAGGATTTTCACCTTTGCCATTATCATCTGAATCCAAAAAGCCGCCACAGGCTCGTTGAGAATACGCAACTATCTTGCAAGCTATAGATCCCTGCGCCAATCCAGCAGCCACCGAGTTTATGCGAGTGAAGCAACTCGTGACATTCTGAATGGCACCCAAGTAGTCAAGCAGCTGGGGAGCTACCAAGGAACCAACCATGGCAGATGGCTGGAAAAAGAAAGTTATCAAAGTCTGAAATCGCCTATCTTGTTGACAATCGAATGCTGCAATTGAGAGCAATAATTCAATGACAGTCTGCTGAAGATCATGATAGGCCATATGAGAAAGTTGCAGAGACTGTCTTGTTTAAATTCTTTTGTAGAGCGCGGCCTTGCAGTACCAATCTGTGATTTTCTGTGAGCTTTGCTATTTCATTGGGGGATTCAACTTCATCATCTGACCCCAAATTCCATTCTTCATCTTTCAATCTATGTTCATTTGTGCGAGCATTTCTTGGAATCTATCCCCATTTTGATCTATTCAAACATCTCTTCTATTTGAATCCTCATCCTCATGCAAAGAACATAGCCAAAGTGGGAGGTGCTGATCTGTAGCTTCGTCCAGAAATGGCAGAAAAGTATGTGCAATACACCCCTCGCAGCAAAATCGGAGACTGGAGAGCCAAGTGGTTTTATATTGATAACCACGCCCCTGCTCTTCCTGATAGAGTACCTGGTCCTCCTCAAATCCATAGCGAATGATTTGCGCAAGGAGGAAATAAAGTCCTCAAATCCGTAGTGAATGGTTTGCGCAAGGAGGAAATAAAGAAGAACTACTGACAAGGATTGCCAATCTCAAGAAAAGTGGGGTGACTGGTGGATCAGTGATGCTGTCTTGGGTTGGGCGTCAAATCCAGCCATTGCAAAAGCGATGCAATTTAGGCTTTAAGTATATTGGCTTATCAGATCCATCCCACTTCTCTTCAGAAAAGATACATCAACTAGAAGCTATGGAGCAAATTCAAAATGTACTCGATGGAGTGGTTGATGTACCAATATTGCCAAAATTGTACCATGTCAAGAATCCTCCAAATTAGGTGATAATCTGTTATGTCGAGTAGTTTGAATCACATTGTGTAACACAGTAATCTGATGATTGTTATCTGTCTGCAGATTGATGTAGATGTGCTTCGAAGTGATCCACCAATGCCCGATATTGTGCGTCCAAGTCATCTGATACCCAGTGCACATCAGCCGGCGCATGACTATCGGCCAAATATTGATCCCAATGTATCAGATACACTATCAGATTCTGATTCCGATGATCATACTACCCTTGCAGAAAGATGAAGAAGCCAAATCGAGTTGCCCCAAAAAGCCGAGGACAACCGTGCGCAAGCGAAAAGCCGGTGCAATGTCTAGGTCAGTAGTCGATTCGACAATGTCTTATTACCAAAATGTTATGGAAATAAGTATTATATCTTTGCTTAGTAGTACTTCGGAGCCGCAAACCAAGAAGCAGAAAACTGAAGAAAAGGAGGCTGCTGCTGCAATATCAGATGCGGAGGAGGTCCCTGCAGCTTGGGAGAAGCCCAGAGATGATGTAGGAGCAACAAGACCGGCATCACAATAAATTCTCTCTGGTGAGCCAATGCTGCCATCACGACCAGCTTTCGTACATGTACCTATGGCTCAACTATATGATATGGGTGATCCAACAAATCCTTCTGAAGAAGTCGCAGAAGAGCAGGAGTCTGATGACGACTTGCTAATGGAAATAAGGACGTCACCTCCTCCTTGTGAGTACAATCATGGCGAAGATCTTGAAGAAGATCCGCAGTTGACATTGGCGAATTTGAAGAAATTTCAAGCCAATATTCGAGAGTTCTCCCGGTTTTTTGTGGTAAGAAATATATAGAGTGCTTCCTTCTTATATCTTTGAATAATTGAGCCTAACACCGTTTGTTGTTAGCAAATGGCCAATCGGTCATATTTGAAGTCGCAGAAACTGAAGGAGGGTGCTGAAGGTCATGAGAAGCTATAGCTGCTTGAAAAGGAGAACGAGTCCTTGAAAAAGGAGAAAATGTCTCTTGAGCATAAGGTCCAGTTGTTGAAGGATGTGATCCAGAAAAATTGAGGTAATTTCCTTGTGTTAACTAGATAACCCTTTGACCAAGTTGTTCCCGATGTTGATAGTTCGATATCTGTTGTCAATAGATAGAACTGAAAATCAGAAGAAAAGTTTGGAAGAAACCCAAGGGAAGCTACTGCAAAGCATAGAGCAATGCACAGAGCTCAGGACTGCTGCACAAGCCATAGTGGATATAGTGGATCCAGTCGAGGAAGGTGCATCAACGAGCAAGACTTTGGTAGAGCATCTCCATGAGGCTCCTTAAAGAATTGCCCATTACCTGATAGAGACTTCCAAGCAATACGTGGCGCATGTCCTTGGACTTGTCAAGTCCTATTGGCCTGAAGCAAGACTAGCTCCTCTTGGTGATGGTATGGCAATGGAATATAATGAAGAAAAATTCACCAAGTATGTTGAGGAAGCCGAGCTAGTAGCTGTGAAGATTGTAAAGATGTTAGAGCAAGAACTAGAAGCCGGAGCTTAAACAATTTACTCATAATCTTTGTAATCAAACATGTATTTGTAATGTATGTAAATGCGCCCTTTATGTGATGTTCATGCGACATGGTTACTTGTAAAGTGTCATGTGCTTTATCACAGGCTTTGGGAAATGAATACCATCCCATTGGTGTTGATTAGCCGATGCTGGTGGAGATATCAAATTATAGACATATTAGTCTAATACTATCTGGTGTGGGTCGTGCCTTTGACTCTGTGATACAGAGGAAGGTTGGCTGATAGCTTGTAGAGAGTGCGTCTCTTAGGCGTAGGAAGCCTGAAAACTACTTGATTAACCTGTGCCTTTGACCCTGCGTAATAGAGAAAGGTTGGTACTCGAAGTAGTTCTTGGAGTAGAGACTCCGAAAGGTGGTACCCCTAGATAACTCATTTGAAGTTTGTATCTTCATCTTGCCAGGCAAGAAGAAGGTTGAACATTGAGTGAATTAGGGTGAATATCTTAAAGGGTGTGGTAGCCCAAGATACTCGTGCCTTTAATTCTGCGAAATAGAGAAAGGTTGAGCAATAGTCATTTTGACTTGGTGGAAGAACTAGATGTCTGGAGACTGCTTGAAATGCTGACCATTGTCTATAGTAGTCGATTTGCTGAACGACACAATTCTTTATTATAATGGTTTGCAAAGCAAAAGACATCAGAATGATAAATCAAGGGTAAAATTTACGCAGATGCTCGATATTCCATGAATTCGGAACTTTCTGACCATCTGGAAAAACTAGTCGATAAGATCCTGGTCTTGTAACATTAGAAACAATGAAGGGGCCCTCCCATCGTGAATTGAGTTTATGTAATCCTGTCTCATCCTGAATGCGGCGAAGCACCATATCTCTGATGTTGAAGGACCTTTCCTGAATATTACGGTCATGGTAGCATCGTATATTCTAGAGATATCGAGTCGATCGTAATAGAGCATTGCATCTAATCTCATCAAGTGAGTCGAGTTCTAACTTTCGAGTTCCATTTGCCTCAACCTTGTCATACATCTCCAATCTTGGTGATTTCCACATAATGTCCGCAGGGAGGATTCTTCTGATCCATAGACTAGGAAGAAAGGTGTCTGACCAGTAGCCTTGCTTGGTTGAGTACGTAGCCCCAGGACTATGAGTGGGAGTTCAAAGATCCATCTTCCGCCTTTTTTTGCTGGTTTTGTCAAAAATTCTTTTCTTGAGTCCATCAATGATCAATCCGTTGATGCGTTCAATTTGGCCGTTAGCCCTTGGATAGGCAACCAAAACATAATTGACATCGGTGCATGAGTTCTCATAGAAATCCCAGAATGATTGAGAAGTAAAATTGGAACCCAAGTTCATGATAATGGCATTGGGAAATCCAAACCAGTGTAGGATGTCGCTAATGAATTCCACAGCACGGTCTGATGAAAATTTCATAATTGGCTTGTACTCAATCCATTTGGTGAACTTGTCGACTGCCACCAAAATATGATTAAATCCTCCTAGTGTTGTTGGAAGTGGTCCAATCATATCCAGACTTCAGCATGCAAATGGCCATGGCGGTGGTATGGTGATGAGGTTGTGAGCAGGCAAGTGACACTATTTGGCGAAATATTGGCACCCTGCTCATCGGCGTACAAGTGCTTCGACATCCGATAAAGTCGTAGGCCAATAGAATCCAGATCTGAAAACTTTGCCTACTAAGGTTCTTGATGCTGCGTGGTTGCCACAAGATCCCTCGTGTGCTTCTTGTAAAATGTCTCTTCCTTCCTCAGATGTAACGCACTTCATGAGTATTCCCGAATCTGCTCCTCACTTGTAAACTTTGTCATTGATGAGGATATAATTTTTGTTGCGCCTCATTATGCGTGCTGCCTCGGCATCCTCTTTTTTGATGCTGGGAGGCAGTACTTGTTCTCTGATGAAGTCGATAAAAGGTACTCGCCAATCGACTTCTGTCATAATGACCTCTCGATTGGGTTCCGAAGGACCCGAATCGATGTTCATCTAATCTTGAGTAGGAACTGATGGGTGATGTAATTAGTGAACAAAGATTCCTAGTGGGACTTCTGATCGATCAGAGCCCAACTTCGACAGGACATCGGCTGCCACGTTGTTGTCGTGGATGATATGATGAATCTCCAATCCTGAGAGCTTGTTCTAAAGCTTCCAAATTTTTGCTACATAGGCATCCATAGTTTCTTTGTTGATGTCCCACTCCTTGTTTACTTGCTGGACGACAAGGAGGGAATCACCGTAGACAAGGAGTCGTTTGAT
Organism: Panicum virgatum; assembly: GCF_016808335.1. Classification (NCBI taxonomy): domain Eukaryota; kingdom Viridiplantae; phylum Streptophyta; class Magnoliopsida; order Poales; family Poaceae; genus Panicum; species Panicum virgatum. Next base: position 34,358,908 of record NC_053143.1, on the reverse strand, counting down.
GCCAAGGGAAACTGCTAGTCGAAGGCCATGCAGTAATGCCTCATATTCTGCTTCATTGTTGGAGACTTTGAAGAGAATCTAAAACACATACTTGAGTTGTTCTCCTTTAGGGGCGATGAAGAGCACACCGGCTCCTCCTCCGCCTAGCTTGAGGGAACCATCAAAGTACATGATCCAGTGTTCTGGGACGTTGACGGGTGCTGGTACTTGATTTTCCCACCACTCGGCCAAGAAATCGACTAGTGCTTGTGACTTGATGGCTATTCTTGACTTGAAATTGAGTTCGAGTGCTCCTAGCTCAACAGCCCATTTGGAAATGCGACCAGTCGCGTCTCAATTGTGAAGTATGTCCGCCAATGGGAAGTCAGTAACGACTGAGATCTTGTACTCATCGAAGTAATATCACAGCTTTTTTCTGGAGGTTATGAGGATTGAATAGAGTAACTTCTGAATTGAGGGGTAATGAACCTTTGATTCAGAAAGGACTTTGCTAACAAAGTAGACTGGGCACTATACGCCGAAGGCATGCCCTTCCTTAGAATGCTCCACCACAATAGCCGTGCTGATGATGTGGGTAGTAGCTGCAATGTAAAGCAGTAGCTCTTCTCCTGAGAGTGGAGCCGTGAGGACAGGTGGTGACTATAGGTGCTGCTTGAGCTCCTTGAGTGCTTGCACTGCCTCTGTGGTCCACTGGAATCTATCCTGACTCTTTAACAGTTTGAAGAAGGGGAGGCCATGTTCTCCGAGTTGTGAGAGGAATTTGTTCAGAGCTGCCATGCACCCTGTGAGTTTCTGGACATCCTTGATGGTTGCTGGAGCTTGCATATCCATGATAGCATTTATCTTATCGGGGTTGGCTTCGATTCCTCTGTCGCTGATGATGAAACCGAGTAGTTTTCCAGAAGGAACACCGAAAACACACTTGGTGGGGTTGAGTTTCCACCTGAAACTGCGTAGGCTGTTGAATGTTTCCTCAAGGTCGGGGATGAACAAGTTGTATTCCCTTGTTTTGATGACCATATCATCAACATATGCTTCGACATTCTGATGTACCTGATTGGCAAAGTAGAGCTGAATGGCTCGCTGATAAGTAGCCCCTGCGTTCTTCAACCCGAAGGACATAGTCTTATAGGTGTATGCCCCAAATGGGGTGCTAAATGCCATCTTAACATGATCTTCTTCCTTGAGGGTGATTTGATGGTAGCCCGAGTAGCAATCAAGAAAGGAGAGGAGTACACAGCCGACCGTAGAGTCGATGACTTGGTCGGTGCATGGGAGCCCGAAAGGGTCCTTTGGGCAATGTTTGTTGACGTCTGTATAGTCGACGCACATCCTCCATTTGTTGTTGTTCTTCTTGAGAATGAGAACAGGATTAGCCAACCACTCGGGATGATAAACCTCTTTGATAAACCTAGCGGCGAGTAGTTTGGCTAGCTCTTTTTTAGTGGCTTCTCTTTTTTCTGCCGAGAACCTACGCAGGCGTTGCTTCTTGGGGATTGCTTTCGCGTTGATGTTTAAGGAGTGCTCGATCAATTCCTTGGGCACACCTGGCTTATCCGCTAGTTTCCAGGCGAATACTTCTCGGTTAGCCCTAAAGAAGTTGACGAGCGCGCTTTCCTATTTATCACCCAGCCCTGTTCCGATTAGGGTGATTTTGGAAGAATCGCCCTCCTAAAGCTGGATGGCCTTGACGCCCACATTGTGGGGTGGTCTTGGGGCAGATTAGTTTTCCTTCTTTGTGGGCATCTCCATACCTGACTGAGAAAACTGTTTAGCTACCACGAGTACTTCGCCTGGAGCATCTAGCAAGTGGTTGGTGGAAGCGTAGGTGATGGCTTCCTTTTCACATTCGAATGATTTCTGGAGATCGCCATGGAGTGAGAGAACTCCCATCATGCCTGGCATCTTAAGTAGCAGGTAGATGTAATGTGTGATGGCCATGAATTTAGCCAAGGCAGGGCGTCCCAGGATGGCATGATATGAAGATTCGAAATTGGCCACCTCGAACTTGATGAGCTCCACGCGGCAATTGTCCTTGGTGCCAAATGTGACCGGGAGTGTAACGGTGCCGATCGCGGTAGAAGAGTTGCCTGGAACGATGCTCTAGAATGAGGCCTTGCTTGGAGTCAGTTTGTCAGCGAGGACCAGTCCCATCTTTGATAAAGTACTCATGAACAGGAGGTTGAGTCCGCTTCCACCGTCGATAAGTACTTGGGTTAGCCGAGAGCCCACCACAACAGGGTCCAAGACTAGCAGAGTCCTACTCCATCATGGTCGGGTATTTTCCTTTTACATCGACTAGTTCTACTTCTATACGAGCAGCTACATGCGAGGTAAAGAACATTCCATGTGCTATCCTTTACTCTAGAATATTCCACGCCTGTGAACAGTCCCGCTACCCCGGGTCTGACCTACTCTTCACTACATCTACTCTTACAGACCTACGCTTGTCTTACTAATTATACTTGAATTCCCAGCCTTTCAAATGAAAGGAAGGAGAATCGAGTAGTTTTTAGGCTCTCATGCCTACCTAATTTTACTTGAATTTTCAGTCTTTCAAAGGAAAGGAAAGAGAATCAAGTAATTTTTTAAAGCTCTTACGCTTAACGGATGCTATTAGGATCCATTTTGTCCTCGTAATGGACCCTCTACTCATATATCCAACCTTTCAATGAAAAGGAATAGGATAAGTTCGAGTAGTTTTACTGGCTATTATGCCTATTTGATCCTACGGGATCAACTTCGTCCTTTTAAAGAACACTTTACTTCAATTCCTAGTCTTTCAAAGGAAAGAAAGGAGAATCGAGTAATTTCTTAGGCTCTTATACCGACTTAATCCCAAGGGATCCACCTTGTCCTAATAAAGGACACTCTACTCGAATTCCCAGCCTTTTAAAAGAAAGGAAGGAGAATCGAGTAATTCTTAGGATACTATGCCTATTTGATCATAAGGGATAGACATTGTCTTGATAAAGGACGCTTTACTCGAATTCCCAGCCTTTCGAAAGAAAGGAAGGAGAATCGAGTAGTTATGAGGCTCTTACGTCTAAAAAGATCTTAATGGATCGACCTTGTTCTTAAACAAGAATACTCTACTCGAATTCCTAGCCTTTCAAAGGAAAGGAAGGAGAATCGGGTAATTCTTAAGATACTATGTCTATTTGATCCTAAGGGATCGACATTGACTTGATAAAGGACGCTTGGCTCAAATTCCCAGCCTTTCAAAGGAAAGGAAGGAGAATCGAGTAGTTATTAGGCTCTTACGTCTAAAAAGATCTTAATGGATCGACCTTGTTCTTAAACAAGAACACTCTACTCGAATTCCCAGTCTTTCAAAGAAAAGGAAGGAGAATCGAGTAATTCTTAAGATACTACATCTATTTGATCCTAAGGGATCGACATTGTCTTGATAAAGGACACTTTACTCAAATTCCCAGCCTTTCAAAGGAAAGGAAGGAGAATCGGGCAGTTATTAGGCTCTTACATCTACAAAGATCTTAAAGGATCGACCTTGTTCTTAAACAAGAACACTCTATTTGAATTCTCAGCCTTTCAAAGAAAAGAAAGGAGAATCGAGTAGGATCTCGCCGACTATCCACTTGAATTCCTAACCTATTCAAATTAAAGGTATAGGAATTGAATGGCTGCGGGTCGCCACGCTAATTTGATCCTAATGGATCAATCTTGTCCGAATATAGAACATCTTACTCGAATTCCCTGACTTTCAAAGGAAAGGAAGAGAATTGAATAGCTTTTAGGCTATAATGCCTACCCAATTTCTATGGACAGAATACTCCTCGATTTCGCATCATCGGCCAAATGACCATCATCTTTAAGCCTATTCAGGAACGTTGCACGTCGTATTAACACCACAAGCAACACATAAAGACTACATGAGCTGAGTTTTCTGAGTTATCCTTACAAAGAGAGTAATACAACATAAGTCATATTGTATCAACATTTAAAAAAATATATACAAAGACATCTCAAATTCATGCTAGCTGATTCATGGCTCTGCGCTCGGCTCCTGCTCTAGGATGTCCATGATCCTATCAGCTACTGGCTTCACCTCTTCTACAAAGGTGGTAAATTTTTCTTCTGAGCACTCAACAGAGATGCCCTCCCCTAGTGGAACAAGGTTTGCCTGCGGCCAGTAGAATTTTACCAACTCGAGTACGTGAGACACATAGCCTCGGGTGGTATTCGAGAGGTACTTCATGATTTTCTGTGGAGCCCCTTGTAGTTTCTCCAGAGTTTGGTCTTCCCGAGTACCCTTCTCGGGTGGATCCACCATGTCCACCACAGCCTGCGCAGCAGCCTTCAGCTCACCTAACTCCTTCTCATGGAGATCTTTTTCCTCAGCCATACTCTTGATTTTCTGCAGAGTCTCGGCGAGCTATTTATCAGCATCCCTCGGCATCTTCTCGAACCTCTCCATTTCATCTATATGACGGTACACAAGGTTCTTTAAGTCAGTCACTAGCTCTTCCTTAGTTTCTAACAAATTTTTTATCTCTGCATGAATATACGACTATAAGCAATCACAAATGATGGAGAGAACTTCGTCCGACTACTTCAACACAAGGAAAATAAAGATAAGAAATTTACCTTTATGTTTCTTTATAATTGACTTATTTTTCTCTTGCAGCGACTTGTTTCTCTCTTGGAGAGCTTCTTTGTCCTTTACAAGTTGTGGCACTTGTTGTTTCAAGAGCTGGTTTTCTTAAGCTTGCTCAGCCACTTCTCCAACTCCTGAGACTACAGCATCATAATTGGCCAGTTCCTACATTCAAAGGAGCATATCATGTAACCAGTCGATTGCAAAGATAAGTACTCGACAAAGAGGATACTTACAGCTACAAATTTCTGGCATTCTGACAAATTTTCTTATATTAATTTTATCCTATCCGCCGATAGCGGGAAGTCTTCTGCAGGAACTTCCTCAGCTATTGGCAAACGGGCCACGTCACTCTCTGCATCAGCACCCATAATTGGTTGCTCTTCAGGAGCTTGTGGCTGATCTGCTGACCGAGTGCTCCATCAAGATAAACAAAAAGGCAAGAGAAAAGAATCGAGATCTAAAGGAGATGGCAATATTGGCTCACCTAATAGGATCTCAGGCGCCTCCAATAGCACCAGGGCATCATTTCCTCCTAGAGACGCCTTCCCAGCTCCAGATGGTTCTCCCTTCGCCGAGCTCGCATGGGCCTCCTCAGTAGTGGGCGCTGGGAGGACGGAGCCAATCGCGGCCTGGAGAAGGGAAGTAGCCGACGCCAAAGCAGCGGAGTCATGCGCGGGGGCTGGCGATGTGACGGACGGATCCGTTATACCCAGCCCCAAATTAGACGCCTTGCTGCAAAAAGAGAGAAGAACGACAAAATAAAGCACTTGCAAAAAAAAGAGAGGGGAGAATTCAGAACTTACCAAGCAGATCTCCTGATCGGGAGCTTTCTAGCCTTGAGTAACTTTGGGACTGGTATAGTCACCATAGCACTCGATGTAGCTTGCCCTCCGGCAGCCGAGGCCGGAGATCCCTGCTGGGGACCTGTATGACCTTCTCCACCCGCAGGAACAGTCTACAACCCTGAGGGAACACCTTTGGAAGTACCCGCCGGGATCAGTTGATCCGGCAGGGTCACTCCACCACCACTCGCCGGAATTGCTGCTCTGGCAAGATGGTCATGCTATCTCTTGATGGATCCACTGGACTGGAGGATACATCGTTACCCACTCCAACATCATCCCCAGTACATCCTGTCCTAGACCTCGTTGACCTTGGACTATAAAAAAAGGGGGGTCAGGCAAATAAAACTTACAAAAGTTGATGGCGAACCTTATAGCCAAAAAAATGCATACCTGGCTTCTTTAGACGAAGATGTCTTACGCTTACGCGTAGTATTCCTGGGTGCTTTGGGATGGCTGCCCGCCGAATCCCCTTCAGCATAGGAACTCCCACCACCTCCAGCACCAGACTCCTCCTCAACGTCTGCAGATGGGGAGCTTAGATCAGAATAAGAAACTACTATGGTGTCAGTAGACTTAACGGCTTGTTGACGCCTTCTTTGAACAATTGGGTCATGCGCACTTGGACGAAGATGAGTAGGGTGTGTGATCTCTGGAAGAGGAGGACTGCTTCGATATACATTTATATCATCCTGCAACAGAAATGTACACATCAACACATAACACACAACAAAAAGCACTCGATTTGCTCAAATCAAAAGGTTTTACATACCTCTTTTGGTGGATTGTTTATGGTATAGGATTGCGGCACCATCAGAAGACCATATACCACGTCAAGTACTCGACGTACTCGACGCATTGCTTCACTCTCTGATATTCTTTTGGAAGATAACCGAGATATATCTTCCATTCCTCTATAATAAAAGCTAAAATGGCTTCGTTGTTGTAAGGGTTGGATCCTTCTCGCTATCCAGGACATCATAACTGATGCCCCAGTCAGGTTCTTCTTTCTCAAATTTTTGATCCAATCCAACAACTCGTTGACTTGGGACATACTCTCAGACTCAGCATTCCATTCTCCACAATGCCGTGGAGCACCAGGTGTCCTATCTGGCAGGGCCGGGGCATGGTTCTCGGCATAAAACCACTTGTCCTTCCAGTCAATCACTTTGCCAAGCAGTTTATACGGGATATAAAAAATTTTCCTGCCCTGGCGCAGCTGAAGACCAGCGTCTCCTACCACTGCTATGTCTTTTTTGCTGGGTTGTGGCTTGAGGTGGAAGAAATACTTGAAGAGATCAAAATGGGGTTCGATCCCCAGGAAAGTTTCGCACAAACGGACGAAAAAAGAAATGTGAAGGATGGAGTTTGGGATCAAGTTATGCGCTTGAATCCCCCAGTAAAAAAGAAGGCCACGGAAGAAATCAGATGTTAAAATTCCAAATCTGCAAATCTGCGTTCAACAAAATAAGAAAAGAGAACTATCTCGTTCGTTTCTTCGAATGGACAAGTGTGCCCTAAAGCAGAGCGCCACTTGATAGTCTCCTGGGGTTGCAGAAGACATTCATCAACAAGGGAGAGAATGTCAGATTCGGTGCACTTACTTGCTAGCCATCCGTCATCCAACAACGGAGCGCTGCTAGCCGCCTCCTTCTTCTTCCCCTTTCCAGTTGACTTTTTGGGAGCCATGCGGAAGTTCACAGATCTCTTCGCACGCATGCACTCGGGACCTCTGAGTCTGTAGCGAAGAGGGCGCTGCAAGATTTTGGGGATTCAAGCGAAAAGATTGGAGAAGATGAATGGGCTCAAGAACAAATCTACTCTCAGCGTCTGTGGAAGCAGAAATCCTTGTGGCGGCTAGAGCAGTGGGTGAAAACGTAAACTCACCGCATGGTTAAGTAAATAGTAGTGGTGTCACCGCACGGTTAAGTAAATAGTAGCAGTGGCAATTTGATAAATAGTCAGAAGACAAAGCGACATCTCGCATGATTTACTGAGCGGTAATTCAGGGGTATTTTAGATATTATTTTCTGTTTAACCATTTTTTCTGGGACTTTGTTTGAAAAAAGGAGGTTTTTTAGACTGCAAAATTTAAATTTTCTATCTATACCATTAGAATAAATTTAATTCCACAAATTCTTGATCCTTAATTCTAAATCTTGGGATTTCGATTCAAGGCTCGGGAGTTGCGGGATGTGTGTCATTAATGGCCAAATTTTTTTTGAATTATGGAAAAATAAAGGAAAAGACAGATTTGACACTCAGCTTGATTCTTCGATTCAATCTAAGACTCGGGGGCTACTTCATATGGAGCGCGAGTTCATCGCGCACCATATGCAGCTGCAGGTGCTTGCTTCAGTAGTGACGCTATTCCTTTTGGCTTGTTTAATTCGTGGGATTCGGGGTTAATTTGTTTTGTGTTCCACGGCAGCTTGTTGTGCTCTATGTGGATCTCAAGCTCGACGAGAGCTACACGCCGAGCAAGATCTCCATCCGGGCCAGGGATGGCTTCCACAACCTCAAGGTACTCCTTTTGACCACGACATCGTTTAACAATGTTCACAAGCAATGGATTGTACATGTTGATTGATTGGTCCAACTTATGTGCAGAGAGCTGAGCGTGGACATACATTCTTGAGTTTTAAAGCATGTGAAAGACTAATTTTTTTTCTTACTTTGCCTTGTTATTTAACTTGGTTGAAAACCGGAAACTATGGTAATACTGTAACTGTAACTTAGTGCTTTGAAGAGACTGCCAAGCCCAAGCAGTGCTTCCATCAGTCCATCGTTTGTTCCTTTTAGATTTACTTGCCCTCTATACTTATCTGATAGTCTGAATTAAAAGAGCTTTTATTATTTTCATACCAATCATATGATCTGAAGGGATGGATGAAGATTTGGAACAAAGCTTATTAGGACCTGACAGGAGTGAAGAAGCCAAAGCGGCATGAGCATGGTATGCTCCACTTGCCTGTTCTTCTGCTCTATGCTCCACTTGCCTGTTGTTCTGCTCTACCGAGAAGTCATGTCAATTGACTTCATATCCTTGATGTCATACTCTTATCCTACTACTAAAAAGAATGTGAGGGTGGCATATCCTTGGTGTTTGTAGTCTCATTAATATTTGTTTATTTTTCTGCTGTGGTTGATGCTGTCCTCAGAAGATGGTTTGCTTTGTTGTTCTACATGTGAAGTAGTTCTACAAAATGATGATGCTATAATCAGTAGGAGAAATTTGATATGTATTAGAAGACTATTAAGAGATTGGTCTATTCAGAAACTTGACCAACACTTTAGCAGTACTGGGCACGTAAAGAAATGATGGCCTTCTTATTAACTTGTTTCATTAGTCAGTTAACTTGTTCTATATTTTGCTGCATTAATCAACTTTGAGCATGCCAACTATACTTTAAGCTAACATTTCTCAGTGAAGCTTACTGAACTTTTTGCTATTGTGAATGACCTAATTTCCTATCTTCAGGGATGGACTTTTCATTATTGCAAGTTACAGTAGTGTGGACACATGCTTTCTTATAATACAAAATTATGCATCCACCACATACTGTATGACATTCATATACACAGTGCTAATTCTGTGGTGAATTCTATTGCTGATTGTATTAAGTTTGGACAATGGCAACAGTCTGCGTATCCTTCATTGATGTACTACACAGAACAAAGATATCAAATGGAGTGCGATATGCATCATTCCTGATAGAGTACATGGAAAACTACTAATAGGGTTGTGAAGCAGTTACATTCCTAATAGATTTTTTTCTTCTGCATCAATGCATCATGGAATCACCAACATACATGCTAACATTTCATTTGCTTTCTGGAATCAAGTTGCAGCTGGAACACTTTAGTTTGGCAAAAAGTGAGAGACCGAGCTTCAGTTGTTATGACGATGGTCCCTTTTTTAGAGAACCAGTACTGGTATTGCTCTTGGTTTATAGCAATTAATCTGATGTTGTTAGTAACACATGAACTGGATCACTAATCAGTTAATGATGAAATATAATGCATTAGGAATGTTGCTAATCAAACAGACACATTATATCTAATGCATTTGAGGCTTTTGCTTTACATGGTCCAAATCAGTGCTTTTACTCAAATATTTCACGTTCATTCTCATCAACTTGATGTCGACAGGTTGGTTTTAAATGACTGGTGCATTACATCTTTAGCTCTGCAAATGGTCTCACTCATAATGTCCTACCAATCATATTCTACATGTGGTCATGTTTGTTGTATATTCTCCACAGTTTACTATTGATTATATGAATGTCACCAAAGGTAATGCTGTAACTACTACGAAATGATTTTAATTTTGGCTTCTCTGAATTTCTAGGCAATTGGTGTGTTCTACAATTTTTTACAGGCTGATGTGTGCTACGAAGAGTGCTTATATCTCTCTCAACACCAGGTAATGTTTGCTTTATTCTTTCAGTCTGAATTCTTGCAGATTAAATCAAAATATTATCTTTTTCTGCTTTGGTCTAAAGTATATTTCCTGAATGAATATGCTTAATTGATTTTGTATAAGTAGTTTTCTCCGAAGTATTGAAGTGTTAAGTGACATAATTATTTTCAGTTTATTTGAGGGAGGGCCTTCTGTAACCGGCGCTGCTCCCTTGCTTGCTGTAATTTTATGAAACAGATTCATTATTGTCCCATGGCGGTGGTATTTTCTTGTATGTGTCGCAATCAGTCACGGGAGTCCCATCATTACAAGCTGCATTCTATGAACCTGAACCTTATGTTGGAGGATTCAGTCCCGTTTTAGGCAATTTGAAACTCCATCTAGGTGGACATAATGAAAATTAGAACAAATTCTAATGCCCGAGCCTATACTTAATAGTTCAGTTAGCTGTTAGCGCTACGAGGAAAAAGATATTGAACCTTACAACGTATCTGTTTGCACTAGGTAACTACTCTAGCACCCCCATCACCGCCGGTTCGTAAGGAGCATCACCAATGGTTCGGGAGGCGTTGGATTTATGTCGTTGGTGATGAGAGGGCTATCACCGCCGGTTCTAGAACCGGCGGTGATGGATGTGCTATCACCGCCGGTTATTGTAGAACCGGCGGTGATGGGTGGCGCATCACCGCCGGTTAAAAAACTGTTGTTTAGAACCGGCGGTGATGACTATTTTCCAACTAAAAAAAATATATTCAGATATCAATAATACAACATTTGTATAGCATATATAATACATAATTATTGCAGCAGAATTGAACCATAAGATATTATACATTGAAATCAAATGAGAGAGTTCAAACATCATAATAAAAAATATAGAGTCCACGCATCAAGTTTAAGAACATCTAGTCCATACACCAAATATATTACAATGCTTGACAAGAACGATACGATCTAGACATTACACCTAGATTATGCTGTACTCAGATCCTGGCTTCACCACGTAGTCCACAAGCCATCCAGCTAGTTCTTCTTGAAGTGCTACTAGCTCGCCCATGAGCAATTCACGTGAATCCAACTCAGTGTTCTGAAAAAAAATGACACAACAACAAGATATTAGACAAGTTAGATAATTCAAGACACAAGAACATATATCAATTAACCATTTCATATAAACCATTTCGGCACTTCTGCAATCGCCGGTGTAGCAGTGCATGTAATGCATTACATAGAACCCACAGTGATCGTTGCTCGGAGGCTGCTTGAGGATGTATTTAGCCTCTTCTACAGTGAAGTCTCCCCAAAAAGGTCTATGGATTTTGCTTTTCTTACGATACTTAGCGAAGGCCCTATATATGAGCGAAATTATGAAATAGAAATTGCATGAATAAGACACACGACATTGAAATATCGTATAAATTCACTTGCTCTTCTTGTTGAGGACATCAATGATGGGCTGGATTAGTGATAATGGCCTCTTTCGTGAGTCATAAACCTCGATTCGACTATTGTTAAGGCTGATATCGAGTAGGACATGATGATAACTGTATATAAGACACAACAAAGCAAATTAATAATAACCGTGGTGAGAATAACTTTGATATGGAATTAAAAAACAAACTTACAAGCAATTGTATGAAAGAAGTATGGATCTTTTATCCTGCATGGAGAGGAAAGCTTTGTACAAGTAGTCAACGGTACTTGGTAAATTGACTATGTTCTCATGTACGGTGCTAGAAATTGACTGTGTTCTCATGTACGGTGCTAGGGTCCAAGAAGCCTATATTGTTAATCCCACATCGTCTACATTTGTGTGACTCCATTCTAGAAAAAAATAATGAAAAGTTAAACATGCTAATGAGTGATAAATGACGATAGATGATCAGTAGTGAGGATACTTACACAGTCCACAAGGTCATAATTGAGACGTCGAGAGCAACCTGTTGGTAGAAATGATACAAGTGCTCGAAATCAACCCACACTCTGCCTTCCCCCTTATGAAGATCTTCATCAAGATAACTTGCCCCAAACAGCTTACTTTTTTGCATCTTGTACCAAGAATGCAACTGTCGCATTCTTGTGGGTAGCTTCGGGATTTGTTCTGGGGCCACCAGATCTTTCCCCAATTCAAATTTCTGGTAGTGGCAATGGTTGTTTCCACCAATCTTCTCCATACTTAATTTGAAGAAGTTCTAACTCTGTCATGTTGTTTTGTTCACAAAATGCGGCCCGTTCAGCTACATTTAACTTTTGTGCAGCTCGGGTTCCTTCACGCCACCTCTCTATATTCATAGTTCGCTCATAGTCTGAAAGCGGAGGTTGATTATTTCCAGTTTGCGGCATTTTCATTAAGTTTAAGAAATGGTCCATTGCACCTTTGGGGACTATGAAGTCCTCCTCTACTTTCTTTCCTTTTTCTTTGAGTAGCAATGTTATGCTTCCACTCACCTGTTTCTTGCCCGTCCCTTCACATGGTCCCTCTGGCTTTTTTGCCAGTTCTGAATATTGCTTCTGAGATGATATTTTTTGTGTTCTCGATGATGTTCGCCTTTTTTTGGAGGGCTAGGAGGAGTTAGCTCTCTTTGAGGTGACGGCGGGCTTGATTCTCTGTTGGACTTTGGTGAAGGAGGTAGGTCCCTCTCCGGTGACTCTCGAGGATCATCATCGGATGACTCAGATTCTGATTCAAATATTATGTAGCGTTTCCGCCACGCCACAAATCCTCCGATGTTATCCCCTAGCAACCTACTGTCATCACCGGGGATATCCAACTCCACATTTTTGTATTTCCTCTTAACAAGAGAATCAACGGTAACCTTTGCATAACCTTCAGGTAAAGGGCGATTATGCAGCATAACCCCTTCGCCGGTTGGCCAAGCCTGACCTATAGCCACCTTCATATCAAAGAACTTCTGATGGATGTATAGCTTGCAGGTTGTTGGTTGTGTGATCTTATCCACAGGGAAGGTGACACCAACATCCTCCTCAGGCAACGCAGTGCTTCCACAGCTACTCCGAACCAACCCTTGTGGACTTGTAAGATCTGGCGCAGCATCTCTCATTGCTTCTCCTGGTGCCAAGGGAGCACCACAGGAAAGTGATTCCACAAGCTCAGCCCGAAACTTCTCATTCGTTGCATTTACTTCTTCACGGACAGCTTGTAAAAGACTTTGCCACTCGGCCTGTTGTTGAGCATTCCTCCTCCCACGGCTCCTATATGTGCCCAAATGTTCAGGAAAGGCACACCTCCATGGAACATTGCTGGTCCCACGTGTGCGCCCTGGGTGCTCTTTGGATCCAAGTGCTCGAGTCAGCTCATCGTTCTCCCTGTCTGGCACGAAAGCGCCAGTGGAAGCAGCCTCGTGTGCTTCCTGAATCTTGCGTCCAAGATCCTCAGCATCACGATCACGAAAACCAAGAGAACCATCAGGATTGTAGTACGCACCCCTCGCTAGAAGATACCTCACGGCCCGAGGATCCCACCCATCTGTCTGCAGCGTAACACCACTATGGACCAGCCTCTCTGCTTGCTCGCTAGAATATACCCACAAGAGCCGGTCTTATGGGGCTTATCATTTTTCTTACAATTCTGTGAATTTGTGGCGCTGCTAGCTTGTGCCTCCTCTGACCTCTTGTACAAGACAAACTGTTCCCAAAAAGGTCGTTGGTTCGGAAAATCCTTCCAATCTGGCTCAGTTTCATTCTTCACATGCTTTTTCAAGGTAAATTTGAAGTATCTGAAAGAGTTGCCCATGAGAAACAGTGCTCGACGCCGTGCTAATGGCTCTGAATCCTTGGGGAAGATGAACTTTTCTTTCAACTTGGCCCAACATATTTCCTTGATTGAGTCTGGTACCACCCAAGTCTTATCCTTCGCATTCCAATACATGTACGTGATGGGCACATTTTCCTTCACCACCACCCCAATAGCTGACTTGTATGGCCCCATCACCTTGACAGGAGCGACGGGCTCACCTAATTCATCGAGCTCGGTAATAAGAGACCGACCCTTAGGCATCTTGTTCCGACCTCGTTTGGCAGCTGATGTCGTGGTCTCTTCCTCAGTCTGAGCTGGCGCCTGCAGATATGTTGAACAGTTATTTCCTACAATTGACCAATTAGAAGAGCACACATATATGCGACACTGAATTACCTCATCATTTTGGTTGAGGTTTAAGTACTCAGAAGGGGTTCCATCCCCTCCACCCTCACTATTACTACGGGCCCCTCCATCATCATTCTCCGCATTATTCTCAGCTTCAGCTTGTTTCCCACGACGAGACTTGAATCGTGAAAATCGCCCCATTATACCTGCATATGAGTAAAGAAGCATGGTTTGCTCAAAAAGCTTACGGCACAGAGCAGCATTTTCTGACACCACAAAATAAGACGTGATGTATCCATGACGTCTGACAAAACAAAACACAATGTAAAACAAGCGAGAATTGAAAAAAAAATGTTATCCACTAACCTCAATATATGCAGCAATGGCTGCCTTATTGGACCCAGAAGGCTCCTTAAGCTTCTTTATAGCTTCTAATATGAGGTCATCAAGCCTAATCACATACATAAAAAAATCACATTAGATGACCAAGCATCAAGAAAGCAGTGCGCTGAATAATTGAGTTGGACAATAAACAGTTGAAGTAAAATGAAATAAGCAATGTGGATGTCAACTGCTGAGTAGATATGTTCTCAGTTAAAAAAAAAGTGATACGCAATTATGTACCTAAACAAGTTAAACAAAACTATCAACATTCATGGAAAGACATGTAGAAGTCTGAAACTCTGCAAGGAATTGAACATTGGGAGGACCACAACATCACAACATGTGCAGAACTCGAGGATGGATGTATGTGTGCAAACTTTATTCCAATTGACAACAAACAGTCCTTTTTTGTTAACTAACAGAATGGGTGTGCTCCCGAGTCCAGAGGTATGGCATACACCATAGGGACAATAATACTACCAGACATATCAATAAAGCAGATCATAGGGGGCGAAAATATTAAAGAAGCTATGCAGCGCCATTACCACATGAGCATACATCTGATAATGTCACAATCAACTGACATGCATTGCAGACTACACATAGCAAATAAGATACATATGTTGCTTATTTAATCTTTGTTAACATGGTGTTTAAACATAGAAAGCCCATCCAACATTTTTAGTAAGATATTGGTCAGGTCAACATTCTCCATGGGGAATGATGTAAAGAACCTAGGAAGGGAGATAGTGGATGGAAGAGAAAAGGAGAGAGCAGGAGATTGGATGAGAATTCATTATCCATGGGGAATAATGTATCCTTGTTACATGGCAAGTATGGAAACTACCAAGGTTGGTATTGCCCTAATGACCTTTGAAGTTTGAAGTTGCAAAATTAGTGTAAATAATCATGAACATGAACCCCAGTTGAAAATACAATGGCAAACAAATCTGTAGAGTAATTGTCACAAAGACAGTTCAGTACCCTACTATGGTATAAAATGAATTTCCATGATGATCAATTTCTGAACTTTAGGTGCTTTCTGGTTCAGAAAATTTAAGCTAAACTGTAATTGAAACGGAAAACAACGGGAATGGAAAAAGAATCAAGAGAATATGGGATTTTCTTGGTTCGGAGAAAATGTTGTTGAACCTTTCTGCCTTTCTCATCTAGCAGAATGCTTCTTCTCGCATCGTACCAACAGCCATAAGCAGCTAGAGAACTCGGTGGCATTGGAGAACAATTAGGACGGTGGCAATGACGCTCACAGAACCACAGCCAAATCACAGAGGACTTACGATGGAATAATTGCAGCTAAATCATGAAGGGACACAACTCGGAGAGGTCATTGACAGCGAGGCACAAGCTACAAAATCATGAAGCAGCGAGGCTCTAGAGACCATTGACAGCGAGGTGTAAAGCGGTGACTGAACAACGGATGAGACATGCTCATGGTGGCCGGTTTACAGTCCGCCCAAACCAAACAAAAACAAACATAATCACATCACATTGTTATCTGATTGCAGAGTAAAGTGACTCAACCAAATATCACCTTATGTCTAACCAGGCCTGAACAACTATAGAAGCCGAGCACCAATCAATTAATATTAACACATCTATGTTAGTGGATAACATTTTTTTTTCAATTCTCGCTTGGTGCTCACGCATACCAGAGACCTGCGCGAGCGCGCCGGGAGTGCGGCCGCGTGGCGACGCCGTCGAGAGCGGCCGTGGCGGAGCTGTCGGCCCCTGCAGGGGCAGGGCCGAGGGACGGGGGCGAGCGCGGCCGCGGCGTGGATGGCCTCGGGGACGGCGGTGCCGGGGCTCGGGGTCGGGGCGCCGGTGCTCGGGGACGGCGCCGCATCTGGAGCCCAATGCTCGGGGACGGCGCCGGGGCGGTGGACGGCGCCGGGGATTGGGGATTGGGCGCGCCGCGTCTGAGATTTGGGACGGTGGAGTGGCGACTGAGATTTGGGGCGCGCGCTTGGGAAAAAAGGGAAAACAGGGGCTCCACCGTCGGGTCCAGCCCTCACCCGGCGGTGTTGAGTGTCTATACCGCCGGGTCTATCTCCAACCCGGCGGTGTTGATGATCTACACCGCCGGGTCTATCCCCAACCCGGCGGTGTTGAGCCTCTGCAGGCCACTGCAATCAGTTTCGCATGTCTACTTCATTCAAGACAAAGTGGAGGCATATATGTCTACTTCATTCAAGACAAAGTGGAGGCAAATATGGCATTAATCCATTTATGACAAATATGTCTACTTCGCATGTATATAATAGTTCTAATAAGACATATAATTAATAAGTTTTACACCATATGAAGTGGAGGCATATAATTAATAAAAATACTTTAATTCATTCTAAATATTACATGGTTAAATTAGTACATAAATAGTGAAAAGATAGCTTCAATTGACGATGAGGGCCTCGTTATGATCAAGTCGCACATAAGCTGGTTCTTCTCCCTCTTCAAACACAGGTAGGTCGATATCGGGTCCAAGTGGAGGCATGTCCTGAAATCCCTTCTCTTCATCCTCGGTCATATTTTCAACACCGACGATCTTCCTTTTCCCTTGCAGCACCACATGTTTGCCCTCATTCGCTAGGTCCTTTGCATAGAAGACTTGGACTTCATCTTTAGCCCATATGAATGGTTCATCCCTATACCCTATGTTGGTGAGGTCAACGACCGTCATGCCGTACTTGTCCGTGAACACACCCTTAGGAAGCTTGATCCACTGGCACTGAAAAAGAGGGATTTTTAGTGGTCCGTACTCTAGCTCCCATATCTCTTCTATGAACCCATAATATGTCTCCAATTGACGATTGTCGTTGTAAGCATCGATACGGACACCACTATTTTGGTTGGTGCTTTTCTCATCTTGTTTTCTAGTCTAAAATGTGTATGCATTTATCTCATATCCTTGGAACTTTAGGACTGTACTAGATGGACCGATGGCCAAAAGATCTAGTTGAGCATTGCCGGTATCGACACCTGCTAATTTAAGTCGTAACCTGCTTCCAAACTCCTCTTTATGTTGTTTTGTGAGCCATGCTTCTGACCTACCGCGATATCTACCTTGTAGTTCTCTCTTGTGCATTTCAATATAAGGTGAGACTACAGATGCCTGCTGCAGAACGGTGAAATGTGCCTGATTAAAACTAGCCAGGTCATCGATAAGAACTGATTGCTCACCAATCATACCTCTGCCCCCCAGCCTTCCCTCATGACAAGATACTGGAACTCCCATTCTATTAAGATCCAGGTAGTATGTGCAGAACTCAACTGCCTCCTCTGTAGACCATCCATTAATCATGCACCCTTCTGGACGGTATCTATTCCGAACATATTTTCTTAGAACACTCATCAACCTCTCGAAAGGAAACATCTGATGCAAGAAGATTGGACCAAGAGCTTTTATCTGGGAAACAAGGTGAGTGATAAGATGCACCGATATATCAAAGAAAGTTGGTGGAAAATGCATCTCGAGTCGATTAATTGTGTGAATCAGGTCTGCTTGCAGCTTGCCAAGTGTGTTTGGGTATATGACCTTGTGTGAGATTGCGTTGAAGAATGAGCACAACTTTATGATCGGATCTCTGACCTTCACGGGAAGCACGCCCCTCAGAGCAACTGGGAGCAATTGTGTCATAATGACATGGCAGTCATGGGCCTTCATGCAGCTCATGTTGAACTTTAACTCCTTCATGTTTGCAAGCCTTCTGATGTTTGATGAGTAGCCCGTTGGCACTTTGAGTTCGTGGAAGAAGCTACAAATTTTCCTTTTCTCAATTTTATCCAAGGTCCAAGATGCAACCGGAAGCTTCGTCTTCCCATCATGTTGAGTAATTGGATGCAGCTCACTTCTGACATTCATATCTTGCAGGTCCTGTCGAGTTTCAAGTGAGTCTTTTCCTTTACCTTTCATGGCCATTAATGTTCCGAGCGTTCTCTCGGTAACATTTTTAGTTAGATGCATACCATCAAGTGCGTGACGAACAATCAAGTCCTGCCAATAAGGGAGTCTCCAGAACAAGGAATTTTTTTCCACAACGAATCAGCTGGAGCAGGTACACTTCCTTTACCCTTTCCTAGTACAACTCTTAGTTTACTAATCTTCTTGTATATCTCCTTCCCATCTAGAAACTTGGGAGGTAAACGTTCATCCCTTCTACCATCAAAGGATTTCTTGTTCCGGCGATATGGGTGAGCCTTTGGAAGGAACCTACGATGACCCATGTAAACCATTTTGTTGCTATTCTTCAACCATCTTGCGTTGGTATCATCCAAACAAACCACACATCCTTTGTAACCCTTCGTTACTTGGCCTGCTAAGCTACCAAGGCCGGGAAGGTCTGTGATTGTTACAAACAAAATTGCCTTCAGAGTGAAGTGTTCTCGCTTGTACTCATCCCACACCCTGACACCATCGTTCGACAACTTCATTAGATCATCCACCAGTGGTTCCAAATACACATCGATATCATTTCCCGGTTGTTTTGGCCCTTGGATTAGTAATGGCATCATGATGTAGGTCCGCTTCATACACAACCAAGGAGGAAGGTTGTATATGCAAAGAGTTACAGGCCACCATGTTAAAAGGACACATCCCATCCATACTCAAACCGAATCTTATGTTTCTTATTTCCTTTGCAAACCGATTCTTGTATTTGTAGTTGATAGCTCTCCACTGTGAACCATCTGCAGGGTGTCTGAGATTCTCATCAACGAGTCGATCTTCGGCATGCCACCTCATCAGCTTGGCAGTCTTCGCGTTTGCAAACAACCGTTTCAAACGAGGAATGATAGGAAAATACCAGACGACCTTGGCAGGTGGTCGTTTGTTGCGGTCACCTTTCATTGACAATGCCGATTCAGGACATTTGTACCGTGAAGCTGAGCACACTGGACATGCATCCAAGTCTTCATATTTGCCGTGATACAAGATGCAATCCTTAGGGCATGCATGGATCTTTTGTACCTCCAGTCCCATTGGGCAAATCATTTGCTTCGCCTGGTATGTGTTTTCAGGCAACCCGTTAGGGCTTGGCAGCAACTTCTGCAATAAGCTTAACAAATCATCAAATCCCTTATCTGACAAACCATTACTAGACTTCATCTCCAATAGCATCAAGTTTACTTCAAGTTTAGACACGCTGCAACTTGGGTAAAGTGGTGTTCTTGCATCTATCCTCATATGCTCCAACTTCTTCAGATTCTTTTCGTCAAGAATGTCCGGTTCCCCATCACGTATCATCTGGTCTAGTGCATCCACAACATCATCAGCAACTAATGTTTCCTGCATGGTTTCATTTACGCTTTCATGTCCGGTTTCCTCTACTATTTCCGGGTTAGTTGTTTCCGCCACTGTTTCATGCCTGTCCTCATGGACGGAGTGCATTGTCTCACCAACCTCACCGTGCTTGTTCCAAACTTGGTAGTTGGGCATAAAACCTCTAAATAACAGATGAAAGCGGATCTGCTCAACATTACCAAACTGCTTCTGATTTTTGCAATCAATGCATGAGCAATACATGTAGCCATCATCTTGTAGATTCTTGTGTGCCTTGGCAGTCTGCACAAACGAGTCCACACCATTGACAAAATCCAAATTTCCAGCCTTTGTACCGTACATCCAACCTCGATTCATCTATGCACACAAGAAAACATCCAAGAATCTGAATTTAGTAAAATTATCATCTCAACACATAGATTTTCAGTTTATCAAGTTTCGTAACAAATATCACACTATAAGGGCCATCTAAATCAATTAAGAAAGAGGCTTTACTTCAATAATTAAAATATCTACTTCAATTTTTGTCAAGTTCCTTATCATCAAAACTAAGAAATGCCATCTAAATTAATTAAGAAAAAGCATTTACATCTCGATCATCACAATTAATAAATATCCTATAAACTAATTAAGAAAGACCCCTTACATCCCAATCATCGCAATTATGACAACAATCTAACCATCAAGAGCTAGTTCTTACCTTGAATCAAATATGTGAAGTCCAGTCCTCAAAATTTAATGAGCCTCCATGATGATTTCATGATGAGTGTTCATGAGAAATTATCCTAAAGTGAAGAAAAAGAGACTCTCCTTGATCAATTCATCACAAAATGAATGACTAATCCTAAGATAAAGGCTATGAATCAAATGGATTGCTAGCTACAAACCTATCACAAGTTGGTTCACTCAAACAACAAAAAAAGAAGCCCCAATGATGAGAAATGATCCAAAAATGGAGAAAAAAGCCCTCCTTGATCAATTCATCACGAATTGCATGATTAATCCCAAGAAAATGGGTACAAAGCCAATGAATTGATGGCTACTAACCTTAGAATAAGTTGGTGGAGCCAATACATCAAGAATGGTGAGGTTTCATGAGAATTTCGGCAAAATCCAGCAGCAACAATGGAGGAGAGAGGTGTGGCCGTCGGGTTGGAGAAGAAAGGTGGTGGGAGGAAGGAGGGGTTGGGGTTTTGTACTGTACAGGCTTATCACCGCCGGTTCGAAACTTGACACTGGTTTAGGCAAATAGCCGGTTATTATTATTAAGATAAGAGCTAATACGATACTCGCTCGAGAGCACTCCACGTGTTAACTCACACCTAAAGACTTGAACAACCTATACGTCATTCGCCTAAAATGATATCAAATCCGGTAGTCCCGGTATATGTTCCACCGCATGTCCAAGATCATGCACACATACCGTTTGCAATAAATACATCACCAATGAGCCACAAAGAGCAATTTTAAATATAACAGGAGTACAATAATTAATTATTATAAGTTTATCATGGGAGGTTCAAATCCGAGATTAAAATGGTTCAACAATTACATACAAACCTTGATTCATGAATGATAAATAAAAGATATGAAAATAAAGTTTAGTGTCTTGTCATATTCTCCACGAAGGATACACTACACGGTGGATAAAATGTAAAGCGCGACAAAAGCGAAAACGTCTTCCTCAAGGGCGCCATCGCAACCACAAGGACCAACTCCTCTCCCGCGCCGGGATCGGCGGGATAAAAGTGGCAAAAAACAACATCCGGCTCACCTGCAACTTAATTTAAAAAGCAATATGAGTACAAAAGGGTATTCGCAAGTCTTACGCATATATATAAACAAGGATCATACAAGAGGCTCGACAAGAGGCTTTAAAGTTAAGTTATTATAGCGCAAGCATGAACTCTCTAAATCAATATCTAGCTCTCTAGAAAAATTAATTATCTTGCCCAACCCACAACACCAATTTTAGTTCATTACAAGGAGACGAGTAATTAACCATATAAGTGCCATGAAATATAAATCATCATAACCGAAACTTTCTACCAAGAGTTCGTCGGACAAAGAGCTTGCTCATAACCGAGAGCGTGGCAATTCGAATTGCTTTAAACCTTACAAGGGTGTACTTCTTTACCCACACGATACAAGGACCATGCGACTCACCCAACCGATCACGTTGGATAAGAGGGTACTCACGTCAACCATTCCCAAAAAGGTTCAACCCTTGAACATCATGCCTAGCTTAGGCGGAGAGTCACTTAGGTCCACCGGGGACATCCCTAAGCTTTTCTACATAGCACCCTTGGCCAGGTAACTAGGACCGTGCATCAAAGACTAAGCCTAGAAGGTATTTGGCTCATTCTTTCCTTTAATTCGGATATGTGGTAGCACTATAAAAGTTGCTCAAAACTAAGGTCATCCATAAATAACCTGAGTGGACTATGCCCGTGACTTACTTCTCTAGGCCCTATCCTTCCGCCCGGATCACGAGATTATTCTTCCAACAAAACCATTACCGAACAAGTGCGACACAAGGATAGTCGGGTAAGTGTGACGACTCTAAAGCTATTTTCTCCTATCAAGTGACATAAAACTCTATGCGCGGCTAAGCATCTAGACAGGTTAAGTAATTTAATCAACTACAAGTGACAAGGATAAGGATAAACAATATTCAAGGAAGGGTAATGCATAGAAATAGATACAAAAATGCAATAAATAAAATAATATATATAACCCAATAATATACAAATGAGATAACTAAATTAAATCAATTTAAATGGATACAAGGAATCATGCTTAGCTGCTTGCCTTAGTTTTCTTCGGGCTCGACCACGAACTCGATGCTGGGCTCGGGGTCAAAGTTCTCGGTGGGCTCGTTCTCTGACGATTCGGTCACTAGAATGCATGAATGAGATGCATGCATTAGAATGATTTCATAGTTGATTCATGAATGATATGACATGAATAAACGTGGTACAACATGCGCTGATGCACAACATAAACATAACAACAATAACATACACATCTAGCACGTAAATAAGAGCATCTTAAGCAAGAATTAACAAAAGAAATCTATTCATCAAGCATAAAACATGAAATAAATCTAGCACAAGGAGGACATCAACACAAACATTTTTCTAGAATTGTCTAAGAATATTGCAAGTTTCATCTATCCTAAGCAAGTAAATTCAGAAAAGGTATGCAAATGCTATTGAACAAATCTCATAAAATTACCACAGATACTGACATGAAAATGAAGCTAACAGAACAGGTTTTACCATTTTACCAATTTTTGTTAAAACGTTATTCATTGAACAAGCTTGCAGGCAGGGAATAAAAAATCACACTAAAACTCTATGAACATTAGATAAATATTAAAACAAGTTGCACTACTGGAAAGAACATTTCACAAGGAGTGTAACAAAGTTTGGTTCGATATTTTTAGAGCAGTACACAATTAACTAAGTATTTAACTCACTTTTGCAACATTAAATCATAAGTAAATCTACAGGAAAGTAACAGGCAAGACAATAATTTTTCTGAGTAGATCTAATCAAGATTAACCCAACAAAACAAGTTTCACAAATTTCGGAGATCTACACATGTTTCTACACATTTTACAAGTTTGCTGCTCAATAAAAAACGCTTGAAAACGCTAGATCCACACACGGGGCAACACCCAGCCACCGACAAGCGGGGCCCAGGGGTCAGCGGACCCAGCCCGAGTCAAGGCAGGCCAGCGCGACGCGGCGGTGATGGTAGACGGCGGCGCGGCAAAGGAGAGCGAGGAAAGCCGGGAAGTGCGGGCATGGCATGGTCCAAGGATTGGTGAAGCTCACCGGCAGCTTGGACGGAGAAGAACGGCGGCGAGGAGGTGGCGCCAGCGGGGGTGCTTCGCCGGGGGCCTCCACATCAAGGGAGGAGGCCGAGTAAGGGGTAGAATCGATCGAGGAGAGGGAGTAGAAGCTCCCCGCGTGAAGAATCGAACTGCAGCTCACCGGAGGCAATGAATTGCGGCGGCCGGCGGAGCTTCCTGGCGGTGGCAATGGAGATGGGCGAAAGGAGGCTAGGGTTTGGGGCAAACGGGCCGGCCGGGCTTTAAAGGGGAGAGGGAGACGAGGGGGCGGCACGGCGCCTCGACGCCCAGAACACGCTGGCTAATCGGCACCGGCGAGGGGGCGCCGCCGCCCCTGCTGCCCAATGAGCGTGCGAGGAAGGCGAAGGGTTGAGGCTGACAGGTGGGCCCGGGCGAAGGGGAAAAGGTGAAACAACGACTCAACTTCAAAAATTAGAAACAGGTCGTTCCTAGGCTCAAAAATTAACGAAATTTTTACTGGAGCAAGATAAAATCACCAAGAACATTTTCCAATAATAATCACTCAAAAAGCCTTTGTATATTGGTTGTAGTAAAAAGAACAATAGGGCTATTTTTGAGTTTTGCATGAATTTTAGGGCTCGTTTCAAAAGTTATAAAATCCTGCAAAAATATTTTAAATTCATAATTTGAATTCTAGTATTTTAATAATAATTTTGGAGGCACAGTTATATAATAAAAATTGAATTTACTTCACAAGCATATACTCAAACATACATAAACTTTAATTTCCATCAAGCATACACATGCACATAAGGCTCCATTATGCTTTGATGATGCTCATGATGATGTTGTTCAGGTGTTAAAAATGTTTAACAAGTTTGGATCGTGACACTCCTCGTCCCCTCCGCCCTCGTCCTGGCGGTCCTGGTGCCCCCTTCAAAGCGCCCGCCGTCACTCGTCCCCTCCGCGGCACACCATGCCGCCCCTCGTTGAGGGTGTACGTGCGCCGGCGACGAAAGCGGAGGGGCCTGCTGAGCGGGTGAGATCGAGCATCGACGCGTCGCAGGAGAGCTATGCCGCATGCTACCTTGAGTATCGGCAGCTGCGTGAGCTGCAGTTCTGTGGATGACGGCGGGGTGAGAGCTGTTGTTCTTGGCCAGCGGCATGCAGCAGGACGCACACAAAATGCTCGACCGATTGCCCGCGCGGAACATTCGTCAATGTGAGGCTGACACCAGGGCCCGTGACTCACGGTGGCTGACGGCCATTCAGCCTCTCCCCTATCTCATGCCTTGTACCAAACGAAAAATCGAAATCATCCTATCCCCTATCTCTTCCTTTGACCCAACAAGTATTACGATTGCTCTATCCTGAAAACAAGGGACAAGACCATCCTATCCTACAATGTCTCGAAACCAAACGCATGCTAAGAGTACGTTCGTGCCACGAGAATGCGGAGATAGATATTCTGCTGAGCTACCTGCACCCCATTAGCTACCACAAGGTGGGTAACGTGTAGAGTTGTACTGAATTTTATCAATAAATTTCAGCTCTCATGTTTTGAAAACTAATTAAATTGTTAACCCAAAAAAATGCAGCATAAAAATGGGAACCGATAATTATGGTTATTATCCAAAAAGCCTAGAAAAAAACAAATAATGATAATGGATTTTTCTAAAATACTAAAGATTAGAAATTGGAAGGTTGCCCGAGACTAGAGAACTTAAATGAAAGCTGGATATTCGAGAAAGGATACCAGACATAAAAATAAAAAGATATAGATTGAAAGATTATCATGTATGGAAATTGTCGAATGGTTCCAAGGTTAATGAACAGCCTACTAGCCTAGGTCTCAACACCATGATTGAACTCGATATGTATAACTCGTTGGATTATGCCACCGACATACAACATTGTGATTTTGCACTCAGATTCCTAAATATTAAAATGTTTATTTTCATTAAAAATTCTTCTAATATAAAGTTCAACTTATTTTCTAATTATAACTGTATAATTTCAAAAAATATGTCATTTACCGTTGTATCGTACGGGCATTTTTGCTAGTTATAATGTACGAGGGGAAATCAGTAAATAAAAATGGATAATTCATCATCCAAAAGAATTCGTCGTACTCCCTCCTTCCATTTTTATAAGACACACAGGCATATCAAAATTTAAACTTTATTATCTTTGACCAATAATTTGACTATTAATTTTTTTTTACAATGTAAACTTTATATGATTGGATTCATAATCAAATATATTTTGCCATAATTATAAGTTTATAACTATAAGTCATTTAATATATGGTAAATGAATGGTCAAAGTATTGTTTGGAATATCGTACCATGTTATAGTATGCCTTATAAAAGTGGAAGGAGTGAGTATATATGAATATGAATCCCTTTATGTTTACAGTTTCCTTGTATTATAGGATGGTAGGATCACATTCTACTATATATACATTTCATTGCCTTGTATATATATATAACTATATAATATATATATATATACATATATATATATATATATATATATATATATATATAAATCCTAAATGGTTTCGACCTGACATCGTGATTTGCAAAGCGAGCGATCGTGCGGGCGTCGTCATGTAGGGATCCGACTGCCATGTGATGTCCCCCGCGGAGCCGCCCAATGGCTCCAAGGCGGTGACCCTCCTGCTCCGCCTGTGCACGTTCGGGCTGGCGCTCGCCTCGGCGGTCGTCATGGCCACCGCGAGCGACTGCACCTTCTACGACGCCGACGGCAGCGCCGCCACCAGTCACCTTCAAGAACTACCCGCCCTTCGTGTACGTATGCGTAATCACCATGCCTGGATCTCATGCCATCGTCCTAACCTACGCATGGGTGCACATGCAGTTACCTGGTTGCGTGCAACATCACCGCGGCGATCCTGGAGATGGCGGCGATCTACCTGCAGCTCGTCAAGGGCGACAACGAGGGGGAGGCGGCGCCCGTGCTTCCCCGGGTCGTCCTGGTCGTCGCCGACGTCGCCGTGCAGGTGCTCCTCTACACGTCGACGGGCGCGGTGTTCGCGGCGGTGACGGCGTACGGCGCGCAGATCAGGGCCTGCGCCGGCGCCACCGGGCATTTCTGCGAGCAGGTGCACAGGGCAAAGCTCGTCGGTTTGGGCGCGAGCTTAGCCGCCGGCCTCGCAGCCGTCGCCAAGGACGTCCCGCTGCCGTTCTCCGTGTGGCCCATCACGTCGGACGACTGAGATTTCCCGGTGCAAGTCTTGGGCGGCTCCAGATATTATTCTATGCATAGACAGTCTCCCATTGCAAATATCAGGTTTTGACAATTTAATACAAATCATTCTCTGACTTCTAGGCGATTTGTTTCCATAATTTGTTTACTTATGTCGTTCCTAAACATAGTGTACTATAAATAAATGATTCCTGGTGTTCAATAAATAAATGAAAAATGTCATCTGAATATAATAAGGTATTATTTGAGCAGAATCGAATATAACATTTTTATTTGCTCGATAAATTGGAAAAAATTACAATTATACGCATTTCTAATCTACAATATTTTTGTATATTTTGTACTGATCAAGGTTATGGTTCTTTTATTGAAAATATACAAATGTGCACCCTATCCTTTGATATTAACAAAGACATCATAAAATTCTTGTTATCAACACTACTACGAAAACAATTTGTGTAGGAGCGGGTAAAATCGCATTTCTAGGGCAGGATGTGGTACCCGCCCCTACTTTCCACAACTACAAATGTTGTTTACAAGGGCGGGTGACCCCCTCACCCACCCTTGAAAATGGATTTGCAAGGGCGGGTGAGGGGGTTACCCATGTCTAGAAAATGGATTTGCAGCGGCGGGTGATACTACTACAAAAATGATTTGTAGGAACGCCTCAATTTTTTTAGGGGCGGATCAAAATTTCATCCGCCACAAAAAAATATTTTTCTATTTTATCCAAAAACTCATTTGAATTTTTAAATATAGCAGAACAAATAAAAAATTGAAACTTCTACACTTGGTTATTATGAACTATAGAAACAAATAAAAATATACCAAATATATTTTATTGTATATAAATGTTAAGATTGTGAAATCTTAAAGTATGGCTTGAGTGATATGAGATACTATATAGTTATAGCCATTGGAGAACTTATAATAACTTTTTGGACAATTAAATGACCTCAAATGAAAAACTTATAAACCACGAAATTTTATATCTCGCCATTCTCTGCAATTTTGGGTGTAAAGTATGACTTCATCCGAGATCATATGAAAAAGTTATGTATTTTTTTACGTGGAACCATTTGTAGGGGTGCACTACTACAAAAACAATTTGTAGCAACACCCTGAATTTTTTTAGGGATGAACTAAAATATCACCCGTTCTTACAAATGGGGCGCCGGTACTGTAGCAACCGAGCCACCCCTGAAAATCTATGAGGAGCCGCCCCTACAAATGGGCGCCATTTTAAGGGGCGGCTAGGGGAGGTGAGCTGCCCCTAAAAAAGAACATTATAGGGGCAGTTCATCCCTCCACCCTCCCCTAAAAAAGAATTTTGTACGGACGATTTACTTTAAAATGGCATTTGTAGGAGCGGCTCAACCCCAACCCGTACCTATAAATGATTTTCCAAATTTATGCTGAAAATTCGGTTAATTCATAGAGAGTAGAAAAATATCTCGAAAATAGTGAAATTTTTATTATAAGCATATTTCGAAGTACAGAACTAGGAAAAATATGACAAACATATTTTCATACAAATTATCATTGAGAGTGTTGAAAAACGCAAAGTGAGCTTTGAGTAGTATGAGATAGTAGTGTGGTTAGGTGCACATTTTGAGTGGTATCAGCTTAACACTATTTTTTTTGGATTAAATGATTTGTCAGCAAAAATTCACAATTTTTTGATATGTTTTTCTATTTTATATAAATTAAAGGATTTTACAGCGAATTTTGGAAAATGATTCACCCGCCTCTAAAAGTGGTTTTCAAATTTATTCAGGAAATTTATTTAATTCCATAAAAACATCAAAACACATCAAAAAAAATGTGAAATTTGTACCACGAGTATACAATTACATGTAGAACTAGTGAAAAATACTAAAGATACAATTCAACATGTTTGGTCTTTAATAGTGTCGAAAACACAAAGTTAGCCTTAAGTTGTATGAGATACTAGTGTGACTTAGGTACTCATTGTGGTTTCAACACTTTTATTCATTACATACACTGCAATGTGATTTTGATATTTTTGTTTATGATAAAAAATTTTACTTTTTTTATGCGATCTCCTATTTTTTATTAACTAAACAAAATTTCTAGAAAATTTGGAAAATTATTTGTAGGGGCCGGCGGGGGCGCCATTCACCCCTAAAAACCGATTTATAGGGGCGGGTGGGGTCCCCACCCGCCCCAAGAAATCTATTTTTATGGGCAGGTGGCGCCCCTGCCCGCCCCTACAAATAGCCCATTATAAATATGGGAGAGACGGGGACTTAGAGCATTTTCGAGTTGGAGCGCGCGGGACGCCGGGAGGCTGCCAAATTTTTTCGTACTTCCTGCGCCTCCACCTCGGCCGCCGCTCGCGTCCGCGTCCGCCGCCGCATCTCCTCCCCGTGTCGCCACTACCACTCCTCCTCCTCCTCCCCTCTTCCGCTCCACCACTCCACATCTCCTACCCGCGCCGCTGCTCCTCCTCCTCCTCCTCCCCTCTCCCACGCCGATGCTAGCGTTCCTCCTCATCCCCTCTCCCGCGCCACCACCGCCGCTCCTCCTCCTCCTCCCCTATCACGCGTCGACACCAGCCCCTCCAACCGCCGCTCCTCCTCCTCCCCTCCGCCTCAGCTTGGCTCGTCCGCCACCACCCCGCACCACCTTGCCACGAATCTGCCCGCCTTGGCCGCGCCAGCTCCGGCGCCCGCGCCCGCCTCCGCCTGCCTCAGCCCGGCTAGGGCCTGCCTCAGATAAAATCTTGATTTTTCTTTTTTTTTCCATTGCAATTGGTAGTGAAAATATTAAAAATCTTGTAAAAGGTGTAGTAAATCCTGAGAAAAGAGGAAAAATGCCGAACTAATTTGTTGCATTTAATGTGAATATCTCTCTCTCTCATTTCGTTGTCAATTGAAATATATAATTTTGTATATCTTGAAGACACTCTAATGATCTATATATTGAATGTAAATTTATAATGCTAGATGTTCTGTGGTGGTGGTGGCGGCGGCCGTCATGGTGGCGGCGGCCGTCGTGGGGGTCGTGGCTGTGGATGCCTGTTCGATGAGGGGTTGGCTCAGCGTCCAGGCCTACACTTCCGTGAAGCCATTGCCTTGCCATCGGGAAATCGAATGCGCAGATCAATTCCTAACGCTGTAAGAATCATTTGTTCTATTTATATATTTTTACCTACACTTCAATAATTTCTAAATTTGCTCACATACAATGCAGCATATCAACCTTATTAGAAGGCTTAAAGATGTTGTCGAAGGTTTGGGTGGTACTACTCCTGTGGTGCGAATCAAGCTTGTTCGTGTATCTGATTTCAAAGTGTATATATTTTTTTTCAAGTACCTGTTCGACATATAGATTTCACTTCAATGGAACTAGGAGAGGCAAAACTGATTGTTTCAATAGCCGCAATGGGTGGAGTGGCACTAATTTGGGCAACTTATGAGAGGCTAGCTGTCGAGGCCTGCCTACTGCAGCTTCAGGATCATGGGTATTTTGTGCCCGACTTTTCATATTTTCGAATTAAGCAGCTCAAGGCGGGAAAAGCAATGTTATTCTAACTGCAGAGAGGCTTTGCCAGCTTAATCAACAAAACAGAGTATGAGATTTTCTTTTTAGTCATTGTTAACATTAGTAATGTTACATTATTTCAACTTTCATAACATTATTATCACCTTTTAGAACCTTGTCGATGGTGAATCTGCCATTGCGGCAGGTAGCTTTTGGGACATTCTGAATCAAGTCTTGGAAAACTTAGCTTTGACTTACATGTGTGGGGAGCCATTCTTTACTAGAGATTTCAAGTTCCAAGCAAAGCTCTTCTTCTGCAGGACAAATCAGCTTGACACTTCAATGTTCAATTTTTGTAGTTCTATACGTAATTTTTATTGGGAAGAGGAGGAGAGTGCACTTGTCCGTGCCCTAGCTTATTTTGATGAAGTTCTAGAATGGACGATTGGAGACATTAACTATCTTTCATTTCTGCAGAAGCGGGCTGTAGTAGCTTGAAATTTCTAATATGCATGGATGTACCTCTACTATTATCTTATGGATTTGTACAGCTTGTACAAACTTAAATATTTGTAATATGCATGGATGTACCCCTACCTTTTTCTTATGAAATTTGATTGCATCTACATTGTTATTTGAGCGTTGGATCTAAATGGGTTAATTCAGAACTAGTTTGACAGAACAATATAACGGAAATCCAAATTTTAGAAGATACCGAGAAAAATATTAAATTCAAATTGCTGAAGTTTTGGACGGGCTGGAAATGCATTTCCAAGGGCAGTCCACCCCCTCACCCGCCCCGGGCATTTTCAGGGGCGGTTCAACCCCCAACCCGACGGGTCACCCTCCAACCCGCCCCTACAAATGGATTTGCAGGGGTGACCCACCCCTAAAAATGCATTTCTAGGGGCGGGCATTTCCAGGGGCGAGTGAGGGGATGGGCCGCCCCTAGAAATGCATTTTTAGGGGCGGGTAACGCACCCGCCCCTGCAAACAGCTATTTTTAGCTGCGCATAGCAGGGGTGGGTGCGGCGTCCGTCCCTAAAAACGGTTTTTTGTAGTAGTGGCGGGCAATGCCACAACCCGCCCCTAAAATATGCATTTTAAGGGTGCCCCTGAAAATGGCCACCATTTTCAAGAGCGTGTGATGGGGTCACCTGCCCAAAAAATTGATTTTTAGATGTGAGTCGGTTGCTACAGTAGCCCCGCGGCTACTCCCTTTATAGCAACGGGTCATATTTTGACCCACCCCTAAAAAATTAGGGTGGTGCTACAAATCATTTTTTAGAGTGCAAGCATAACTAGGTGTCACTAAAACATCGATATATTGTATAATTTTGTTATTTCTATGCAAACCTTAAAATTCTTGTAAACCGCGTAAGGGTAAAAAAAATACACAACTCCGTGACTTACTACATGCATGGTGTCCTCCTGGGTAAGTGAAAAAAATTAGTTTTAGCTTATTTCTATTTTTTAGTTTTCAAAATCAACTTTTAGAGGCAGTCCCACTCCTAGAAATACCTTATTATAGCTGCAAAATGTATTCGTATATCTATCCTTAAAAATACTATTTTATCTATCCGCCCCTTAGAAACATTGTCTATAATATAGGTTTTGTGCTGTTTGATGGTCCCCACGGCCACGGCTGCGACAACGAAACGACTATTGTACAATAGACTACAGAAGTCATCATTAGGGTACGCCATGATATCACTTTCATGTGGAAATTTACTGATCTAACTTTTTTTTGAACGCTTTGTATACAGGCCCGGCCGGATGTGGGGGAGGGAGGGGGTCGTCGGCGGTGGCCGCCCTGGCACCCCCCTCCCAAAATTCAGGGCCTCATATGTGAACATGTGATATATAGGTACACTATGCATACTATAACTATAGCGCTACGCATATGGTTAAGAGCAAGACTAATAATTTAGCCAGCTGTGAGCTATACGTTGTTGCCATATCATCTTAAGTCAATATAGCTGTATAGGTGGACTGCACCATTAATATTTGATTCATCTTTTTTTTTCTCTCATTCTCTCACCAAGTTTATTGCAGTCCATGTTACAACCGGTTAAGAGCAACCTGTAAACTTGTAGTCCACTTCTCTTCTTTTTCTCCCCTTCTCTCCCCTCCCACTTAGCACAAATATAATGTGGCATTCCATTAATCCTGCCTACATCACCTCATAATACTTGCTCTAAATAAAACGACCCGTCGCGTATGGTTCCTCACGACTGTGTGCGCCGCGCTATGCCATCTCCTTGTTCCTTGCGATGCAATTACCAATCCTCATCCACGTGCACACGGCCGCACTAGAGGTGAGATGCTCCACACCTCTAGTGCTCCGCACAAAAACAATGCTGCCAGCGCCGCCGCGAATTCACGACTGTGTTGTGCCTAGCCTGTGCATGACTCCCTCAAGCGCCTGTGCGCCGTCGTCCCACGAGTCATGCTTTGCTAAGCAGTGTCACGACGACTCTCGAACACAGTAAGCCGGGCAACTCTCGAACACTCTCGCCTGCACTATTTTCTAGTTTATATTGCTATTTATTTTGAATTTTCAAGCTTCAAGAAATATATGGGTGATATTGATTTACCTTTGTTCATAACTTTGCATACAGAATTGCCGGAACATATTTTTACGATAATATTATATGAAACTAATATGTATAGTTTTTTTACGGTGTATACATATTCTCTTTGAAATTTATTTAGTTTAGCTTCAAAAAGGACACATATGAAAGCTGCCTGCTCAAACATGTGTTCACATGTGTAGCAGCAGAAATAAAAAACAGTTGCCATCTGATGGATTGCGACCAATATGTTTCCTGTAACTAGAGACCAACACTAGCGCTAGCCACAAACTCTCCCATTCCGAAAAGGATTGCAACTTATGTATCCGCCTCAGCGGTTTTATTGGTTACCTCTTGTATAGCATTTGATTTAATTTAAATTCTAAAAAATTATATCAGTTTATACATGGTCTCGAATGGAATCTCGATCTGATCTTATCTACCGCCCCAAGCACATGCATATGAAGCATTCATAAAATATATCCATTTCTAATGGAAAACACTTTTCTAGTATAAGTTGAATATATAGTTAAAAATGTGTTCCTTGATATATTTGTGTAATTATCTTTGTAATAAATATTGTCTAACGTAGGTATGGTCCCAGCTGCACCAACGACTAAGAATGCATACTACTCCCTCTTTCTTTTCTCATGTCACATTTCTTTTGTTCCAAGTCAAACTTGTCAAATTCTGATTATGTTTATACAACATCTATTAATCTATACTGGGTGAGTATTTATGAAGTCAGAAATATATCCATCTACTAAACAGCTGTTTAGAGCATCCCAACCTCTCAGCCAAATGAGCGCAAATGGGACTCTGTACTGTTAGATTGCATTAAAAACACGAACCAAACTGTTGTGAAACAACGTCTCTTCGCCAAGAGATGCCTTTTCACGAAGTGGTCTCATCCATTAAGCAAGTCTAGTTGATAGGATTAGGCAGTTAGTTTACTCCCAAAGGGCATATCTTTTGAGAAGAGTCATGTCTGTTCAGTTGTTTCTATTATGAACCGTCGTGTCCCTTCGTGATATCTCTCACTTGTATATATATCTAAGAGATCAATGAGAAACACATGGATTCATTTGCATCGCTGTTTTCTCTCGCTCTCTACTTTCTAACATGTTATCGGCACTTTTGCTCTAGAGAAATGGAGCGACAAGAATCAAGAAGAGGACCGAAAGCAACAGCAGTTTTTGTCTTCGACTTCGCTAACAGCACTTGTTCTTGCCGATTGAGAATTAGTGAAAAAGAAACGGAAATTTCTTCCCGGCGGCAAGTCTCGGACGACGCGGCAAAAAACGAGGCCAACCTTCTGCATCGGTGCAGAAGCGCTCCCTCTACTTTTGCTAGAAGAACATCCTCACCGCTGCCTCTGATTGTCCATCAAGATAAGTGACCAATCGGCTTCTTCATGCAATCAATATTGCCGTATGATTTTTGCTTCACGGAAGAAGAAAAGGAGGCACTATGCCCCATCAACGTGAAAGGTAAATGAATGCAAATCTATTGATTCCTCACCTACCTTGGATGGGGCAACCGCTACCAAACGAACTGCCGCACTTAATTTTCTTTTCCTTCTGCAACAATTCCACCCACCAACGTGGTCACCATGGCTTCCCTGCTGCCGTGGTGCTAGCGGTTGCTGTGGACGCTGTGTCCTGGCGCCGAGCCGACTGAGTGTTAGTGGATGGCAACAACCACCCGCCAGAGGCAGCGGAGCAGGATCGCCCGCGCCCAAACGGCCGCGGCGATGGCCTGCTCGTCCCGGGATGGTGGGGGCGGGGCTCACGCCTGCCTACATCCCAGTGACAGGCCGACATCGGCGGCGACGTATGCCCGCCACGCATATGCGGCAACGGCGGCGATTTGCCTGGCGGCGGCGGGGTGTCGAGGAAGCGTCGGCGCTGGTGTTTTGGGGTGGGAGCTGGCGGAAGCATTTTCACCCTAACCGCTCGACCATGCGGCAGCGGAGCAGGCTCACGAATGCTTATGCGGCATCGTTTGGTATGGGTTCTGTGCAAGCGGCAATAATGTCACATACTGTATCCTTATGTTTAGCCCCTAGACTAGATACAACACTGCAATATATTGCATTTATAATTGATAATATAAATGCTTGTTTTAGATCTTGTGTTTAAACAACTTATGATGCAAATTATTTACCTAGAGTAAATAGATTCTTTTTTAGACTTATGAGTTTTTAGAAATTGCATCATAATATATTGTGGAAATATTCACTGTTTAATGTTTATATATGTTTTTTGTGCCTATAATTTTCTATTTTAGTCATAGACTCTAACAATATTAGTATGGTAGAGTTTTTACTATATACATTGTTTTCTTTTGAGACCAGAAAATTGTATATCTAAACACAAATGGTTTATCGATTTTATTGCTCGGTAACTATTTTTAATTTCAATAAAATCGGATCCTCTTAATTAAGTGATCCTTAATTAATGACTGTTGTATTTAGGCCCATATTGGCCTAGTCTAGAAAGGCAAAATGATAGCCAAACCATTTTTGCTTGTGAGGCTAACATAAAAAAGTGGATTTTTTGTTTTGATCCCTACAGGATTTGCGCAAATTATGCCACTATCCATCTGTAGCACTATGTGCTTAGTAAATTTTGTGTTCTAGTATCTGACTTAAACAGTATAATACGGTAGAATACTTTGTTAACCTTGTCAATTTGGTAATTTTCCATAAATAGCATTTTAACAAAGTTTGTTCCTCTTAAATAAGAATTTCTTAATTAATGATGGAATATGCAAAATTATTATATCCATATTTTGGATACATTTGGGATTCTAACACAAATAATGGAGTCCTAACACAAATAATGGAGTCCTAGGCATTGGCTGCGCTTAATTCATATTGAATTATTCAGCCTAGAGACCGTGACTATGGTAGCGATTATTCGCCCATTGCTAAGAGGTCTAAATTATGTTTATTTGAACTTGATGATTACTTATATTGTGTTCTCCCAAATAAGTGTTTTGAAAATATACGAATGGTACACTTTTATGGTGACTACCATCATTCATTATTAAAGGTTACACATAGGTAGTAGAGTCTTAGGCATTAGCTACGGTATATTCATGTGAATATATCAGCCCAAAGACCGTGCCTATAGCAACAATTTATTTGCCTACTACTGAGAGATTACTCTATGTTTCGGATATAGAGATTATCTACTATGTGTGCCATATTAATAATAATTGTTTGTGAGGTCTACACACCTTGTGACTACCTCTAATTGATGTGAAGTTTAAATTTTTGTTGACTACCTCCAACTATCCAAAACAAAGTGAAGATATAGATCCCCTAAATTTTGCATTGGAGATTACAGCATCACCATAGTAATTTTTAATTTACCTTAGATTTAAATTAATTAAATCAATGATCTGTCATATGTTGTGGATATTGACTTCAGAGGAGTTTAATAAAGTCGCTCTAGATGGTATCATTATCCCACATGGACATTGGACAATACCATTGGTTTTATACCATTCCTGTACTATGGGTATCGTATCGACGAATTTGATACTTGATAATACTTATCGATTTCTATATATTAGATGAGAATTTCATTGAATTCTTATCATATATAGATATAGATCATACGGGAATCATTCCAATATGGGAATGGTATGTGCCTAGTGGATATTTTTTTTCCACAAACTCTATAATTGGGGAAGCAAAATGTTCCTGGTTCTTATGACAATAAGAGGGAATATTTTTGGCCATTGTTGATGCGATGCAATAATTGTTTGGTCTGTTCTAGCACTATCATTCTTCCTATGGATATAAGTTATATTTAATTATACCTAATTTGATTCATATCTTACCAAATTATAGAGATATCCAAATATGTTTTCATATGGAAACACAAGAAGACAATATTGGATATGGCATATAAGTAATGAGATAAGTCTCATTTTGATTGTATTATGCAAACAATCATTTCAATACAAAATATTGCGTATGAGATAATTTTTCACACTATTGATGCATTCTAGATTTGGAATTATCAACTTGTCCATCCTATGGGATTAGATGAAAAATTATTAGCAATTCTTTTGGTCATATTTTTCCATAAGTGTGGTTACGATAAGTGCCACAATGAAATAGATTTTAAGACCCTCTTATCTTAAAATCATATTTCATTGTTTTAGTTCCCTTGATCATACCCAAGAAAATATGTTTGGGTCCGACACAAACATTGTATGGACAGTTCAGGCATTTCATGGTTGTAAAGATACATCTATGAGATGATCTAGAGTGTGTGAAGTATCCACACTTAGCCATGCATTTGGTAAATAATGGCTCAAGTTGTGTGCTCATTATCCTGAACACTACTGAATTTATATGCCTCAATGGCGATTGTTTTAGCCTTAGAATTCAGTTAAATATCCAAAAGGATAAATGGAATCTATGAGAAAGACATCAAAATCGTATAGGACCACTGTTAAAGAATTGCTATTTGCCAACTTCGTGTTGGAGTCAGGTAGATTTACACGCTCCTGACTTATGATTAACTGCATATCCCCTATATGCATTTAGTACGTGGGAATCCACGAAGATTTTCTATTTGCGTAAGATTGGCTTACGTTGTATACGTACCAATCTCAACACCGCAGCGTACATTGATGGGTACACACAGAAAGTTTGGGATCAACGTGAGATTTCAATCTCTGTCAATCATTAAGTATATAGAACCTCTCATGGAGGACCTATTTATGGTATGCATGCTGGATTTATTTTAATAATGAGCATTTCCAGACATTAGGGGGAGATTTGAAGTACCATATATAATGCTAGGAAATTATTTGGAATGCTTAAGGCATTTCAAGCTCAGGATCACGTACTAAATGAACTGAATTTTGAGTTTAAAGAACTGTTGATTTGCAAAATATTGCAAATAAATTGCCAAATGCATTTACTGATTACTATTGGTACTCCTTAGCCTAAATGAATTACTCCACAAGCGCACAGAGATTGATTGTAGCTTTCACAGGGAGTATACCTGGGATATCGAATCCAAGGAATAGTAAGGTGCGACTAGGCCTAAAACTACTCAATCGGACCCACCAGGAAAGAAGAGGTAAGAGGAAGAAAGGGTCTAACTTCAGATGGCCTACTAATTTACCCAGATAACTTGCTAACTACTAACTCGATCTGCTTCGGCGGCTGGAAGGTTTTTTCATGATTTTCAGAAATCAAGGCATACTCTTCATTGCTCTTGTCACTTGGTCACTCATCGTGTTTGATCCTCGCCAGGCTTTTTCATGAAGCCTCCCCTACATCTTAAAGGCAATATGTGGAGCTCAAGGTAGGGATGTTTCCATATCTTCAACATTTATTTTGCAAGCTCAAACATTATGTCTCTAAGTCGTTATGTCATTCATGAACTCTGGTCAAGTGCAAAAGTGTGTGGAGATACATGTCCTTTGAATTCAAGGGCCTTTCATCTTTCCCCTTGCTCTCCTAATTTTTTTACTAAACTAGAATGAATGTCGTTCATTCTTTTTCTTCTTTTTTAGGGGGATGAAGATCTCATTCAAGACCATAATTGATGGACTTTGGATGATGATCGTGTACGTGAATGACCCAAGTGAATGAATGATCAAAATATACTCAAGAGGCACTGATGTTTGAACAAGCTCGAAATGCAGAGGATAGCTATAGGTTCAAACTGTATGTATATGTATATGGCTCTGGAAGGGACTTC
Source organism: Panicum virgatum (assembly GCF_016808335.1). Taxonomy (NCBI): domain Eukaryota; kingdom Viridiplantae; phylum Streptophyta; class Magnoliopsida; order Poales; family Poaceae; genus Panicum; species Panicum virgatum. The sequence continues at coordinate 34,320,371 of NC_053143.1, read as the reverse complement.
AGTAAAGTTGAGCATGAGGATTGCCTTGTTGTATTTTCAAAATAAAAATTCCTTCAAGACTTTGAATTAGGAACAAGCATGAATCTCATGTCATTATATCAGAAGGATCAATAAGCAAAAGATCAAGTGATCCTAATCATAAAGTTCTAGAGGCACCTAGGTACTTGCATAAGAAATAAAACTTAGCAAGAACTAAAACTCATGAAAAGATTCCATCTCTTTCTAGGTTTTCCATTCAAAATTTCAGACAAATTTATTCAGAATGATTTTGAATGAAAACCATGAAAGGAAGGGGAAGTGGGGCTGCAAACCACCATCTCATGAAGCAGCTCAGCGTTTGGCCAACAAGTGGGGCCGGCCGGCCTGCACCTGTGGCCAGATCGCTAGTTCCAGTTCTTGTCATGCAGGCTCGGTTTCAAGTTCTCAACAAAAATTGCCTCGGTCATTTTGACAAAATTTGTAGACCGGCCGGCTTGGTTTAGGGCAAGGCTTGAGTTCAGCTCCGAATTCACTCAAACTTTTCCAGAAGTTTGGTAACGTTCTCCTCGTTCGAAATCTCTGCGCACTTGGTAAAGTGTGAGAACAGGGTGTGGTTGGCACACAAATGTGCACCAACCACAAGTGACACAAGGGAGAAACAAAACTCTTTTTATTTTATTGAATTCAAATAAGAGGTGTTGCTGATTACAAATGAATCGAATTAAACAAACAAATTTGAAGGGAAAAACAGCACCTAACTTAAACTTAGAACTTGATCTAATCCTAGCACCCTACTTCAGATCCGGGGATCTTTAGAGATCCTCGTTTCCGGTTTCCTTGCGTTTGATCTTCGAATAAACAGCCTTATGAAGGGTGTCCACCCTATCCCCCAGCTCCATCTGATCAATCTCGGACTTGGCCACGCACTCATCCATGTTGTTGCCATGTAGCCGGAGCGCGGCGAGCTGCCCATAGAGGGCTATGATGTTAGAACCCTCTAGCTCCTCATCGTCATCATCGTCGTCGTTGTCGGTGTAAGCATGGATCTCCGGAGGGCCACGGATTGGTGGTGGCTTGATGAAGCACAACACCGAGTCCGGTGCAGAGTCCACTAACTCCACCTCACCGCAATCCAAGGGAGGACGCAGCACCTTCCCTGCACTGACCTTGGCCCTGACCAGACAATAGCGTTGTGGGCTAGGGCTAGCGGGTGAGTACTCCAGGGAGTATGCTGGTGAATTGGGCTGCACCATCTATAGTGCAGCGACCTGTGCAATGCACCCTCCGGTGGAGGACGATCCTGTGCGCTTAACCACGACCTTCCTACGTGTGTTGACCCCTGATCCAGGGCCCTAGACCGAGCGCTCACCAGAGCTGGGAGGCTAATGGCATCGGGGTGAGGCGAGCCGGCCTCTCTCAGGCTAGCCGGCCTGGAGTCAACACCCCTGGCCAGCCGGCGGCAACGGCGAGAATGCGGCCATCTCCATCGGCTCGATGATCCTGATGCTGCTGAATGATGAGAGACTTTGATTGGATTTGGAAGGAGCATTTGGCGTGGTGGCTACCATGGCCCCAGACTTGGGTGTTTTTCGGGAGGATTTCTAGACCATGGATGTGATCTCGGTGAATGAGAGGATGAAGAAGAGAAGAGTGGAGTGGAGGCTTGAATGATCAAAGATGCAGAAGCCTTTCGGTTTAAAAGGACACTCCTCGGCCTGAACACCTAGAGATTAGAACGTTCAACGGGAGGTGAACACTGCATGTTTGGATGAGCACGAGGGGGCTAGGAGCTAGGCCGGCCGGCCTGAGAGAGGCCAGCTGGCCCCACCTTGTCAGGTGTGGGCTCTGGTCTTTTGGAAATTTTGCTCAAATCCTTTCCTCTTTCAGAAATAAGGGTGCTTGGGACTAGAAAAGGAAAGAAAAGAAATGAAAGAAAAGGGAAAGAAACCTAGTTTAAGATACGATACATTTATGGTCTGGTGATGACCATAGATGGATGCTCTAGCTCGGTTAACTCGTAGACATCTACGTCTTCGAGTTTTGAAATTTCGAGCTCGAGGAATATTTTCAATCTCTGGCCATTGTCCTTGAAAACATTCCCGTCATCGTCCTGGAGGGTTATAGCACCATGATCGGTGGCATTAAGCACTAAGAAAGGCCCTTCCCACTTATTTCTAAGCTTACCATGACCAAACAAATGAACGCGAGTGTTAAAGAGGAGTACCTTATCTCCCGCTTTGAATTGCTTTATCTTGATTCACTTGTCGTGCCATCCTTTTGTCTGCTCCTTGTAGAGCTTGGAGCTGTGGTAGGCCTTCTCCCTCCATTCATCCAATTCAGCTAGTTGAATTGGTCTTTTGACTCTGGTTGATTGGAGATCCATGTTCCACCTCTTGATAGCCCAATGGGATTAGAACTCAAGTTCAACTGGTAAATGACATGTTTTGCCATAAACCAGCTGGTACGGCGTCATTCCTATCGGTGTCTTTTATGTTGTTTGATAAGCCAGAGTGCCTCGGGTAACTTGCTTTTCCATCCCTTCCCCATGGCATTCACTATTTTTTGCAGAATGTTTTTGATCTGCTTGTTTGATGTTTCTGCTTGGCCACTTATTTGGGGATTGTATGGTGTGGCAACCCAGTGATCTATTCCTAACACACTGAGACACTTCCTGAATGTCCTGTCGATAAAGTGTGAGCCTCCATCGCTGATCACAACTCTTGGAACTTCGAAGTGAGGAAATATGATTTCCCGGAACATTTTCTTCAAGCTCCTTGAGTTGGCCGCAACGCAAGGAAGTGCTTCAACCCATTTGGACACGTAGTTCACTTCCACCAGGATGTACTCGCACTGCTCTGACATAGGGAAGGGACTCATGAAGTTGACTCCCCATACGTCGAAGATCTCCACTTGAAGGTTGCTCTTCAGTGGCATAGCATCTTGAGAATTTATGTTCCCATGCTTTTGACATCTTGGGCATCACCGCACGAATTCCTTAGTGTCTCCATACATGTTTGGCCAAAAAATTCACTTTGCCAAATTTTAGCATGGGTCCGGAATACTCCGTAGTGTCCTCCATAAGGCGAGGAGTGACAATGCTCCAGAATCTTGTGGGTCTCATAGAGCGGAATGCAGCGGCAGAGTAAACCATCAGCATAGACTTTGAATAGATAGGGGTCATCCCAAAGGTGAAATCTGCTGAGGTGTATCAACTTCTTCTTGTCTTCTCCTGGAGGTATATATCCAGTCACCATGAAATTCACCAAGTTTGCATACCACGGACTGGACGGAGTGACCTTCATGAGAGTATCATCTCTCAAATAGTCATTGATCGGGAGGTTCGATCCTTCCACTTGCATTCTTGAGAGATGATCTGCCACACAATTATCTGCTCCTTTCTTATCTCTGATTTCCAAGTTAAACTCTTGGAGGAGTAGGATCCAACGAATGAGTCGTGGCTTGGCATCCTTCTTGGTTAAGAGGTACTTTAGTGCAGCATGATCCGTGTACACTATCACCTTAGCACCAACCAAGTAGGATCTGAACATATCCATGGCGAATACTAATGCCAAAAGTTCCTTCTCCGTTGTGGCATAATTCAACTGGGGTCCGGTCAGTGTCTTACTAGCATATGATATGGCATAATGTTGTTTATCTCTGCACTAACCCAGCACTGCGCCCACGGTGTAGTCACTTGCATCGCACATGATCTCGAAAGAAAGATTCCAATCGGAAGGTTGTATGATGGGTGCAGTAATGAGTGCCTTCTTGAGGGTATAGAAGGCTATGAGGCATTCCTCGTCGAAGTTGAATGGGGTCTCCTTGGCGAGCAGATTTATCAAAGGTCTGGCTATATGGGAGAAATCCTTGATGAACCTTCTGTAAAAGCAAGCATGTCCCAGAAAACTTCTAACTCCCTTGACATTTGTCGGGGGTGGCAATTGCTCGATAACATTGATCTTTGCCCGATCCACTTCTATCCCTCTTTCGGACACTCTATGTCCGAGGACAATTCCTTCTCTAACCATAAAGTGGCACTTTTCCCAATTAAGGACTAAGTGCGTTTCTTGGCACCTCTTGAGAAATTTGTCCAAATTCTCAAGGCATTCATCGAAACTTTTGCCGTAGACTAAGAAATCATCCATGCAAACTTCCAAGATGTTCTCGATTAGGTTTGAGAATCGCCATCATGCACCTCTGAAATGAAGCTGGTGCGATGCATAGACCAAATGACATTCGCCTATAGGCGAATGGAGCAGGTGAAAGTAGTCTTACTCTGGTCATCCGAATGAATAGGGATTTGATGATAACCAGAGTATCCATCGAAGTAGTAGAAGAATGAGTGCTTTGCCAGCCACTCAAGCATCTGATCGCCATCATATGTAAAAATGCTTTGCATTCTTCAAGTTCTTATATATACTAGCTCAGAACAAGTTTATGCAGAAAGATTCACAGATCACTCATGGATATTATAGAAAGTGACAAGTAATTTCATCTGAAAATGAGACTAATAAATAATTAGCATCGCAATGATATATAAACAGCCGCAGTGTATGTAGGCACTGTGATGCAATTTTTCAAAACTCGAAGTCGCAGCAATGGGGTACATATACCAATGCACCTCTTAGTCGTCTTACAAGAGAAACTAACATATATACACTACTAGAAAATGGGCTAAAGATCCAGGCCAAAAGTACCAACTGCTATTGCACCCAGTACTGATACAGGGCATCAGTACTTGCTACAACAATAGCCGGTACTCTTGGCCTGCTCCCAGCCCAGCATGGGGCTTTCGGTACCGGGTCGTGGCACGAACTGGTGCCAAAGTTCTAGAGCAGGATCCAGGTCATTCCATGACCAAGTACCATATGACCTCAGAGGCGTAGGCACCGGGTCGTAGCTCGATCCGGTGCCAATTGTGCCGGCATCAGCACCGGCTCATGCCACGACCCGGTGCCGGCAGTCGGTCGAGCAAAAGGCACCGGTTGGTGCCATGACCCGGTGTCGATACGCAAGATTTAGCACCGAGTCATAGGCACCAACCTGTTCCTTTGGTCCGCCCCTATAAATACTCCAGCCCCTCCCCCCTCCAAGCTGTCGTGAACTCACTATTCATGGCAACCGAGTGAGGGGAGGGGAGGATAATTTTTGCAAATTTTTTTGAAAGGTTAGTATTTTTTTTCTATGCCTTGTTAAATTAATTTTTTAGATGTAGTTAGCACTTGATTTAGTTGTAATATGTGATAAATATTTGTAGATGTAGTTAGCACCTGATTGTAGTTATATGCATTATCAATTTATTTGGTAAGTGAATAGTATCTATTTATTGTATTTATATGCATTATCAATTTATTTGATAAGTGAATAGTATCTATTTATTGTAGTTATATGCATTATCAATTTATTTGATAAGTGAATAGTGTCTATTTATTGTAGTTATATGCATTATCAATTATATGTTTCAATTCAAATTTTGTTTATATTGCAATAATGTTTCTGTTCAAAATTTTTATTAGCAAATTGTATATAATTTTTAAGACGTTCTAATGATGCATATATATAGGGATCTGTTTCTAAAACAAATTGAATTGCGTGGTCTCCCCTGGTCCCTTCTCGGAAAGAAGAGAGGCACAAAATCCTAGAACTGATTTGGTGTTTCGCTTCTTTCTGAGCGAGGGACCAAGGAAATCCAATTTGTATCGGAATCAATCAACCATCTAAGAAAATGAGCAGAAGTGTGTCAAACTAGTTTGCAAGAGATTTAATATATTATGTTTAGTTCCAATATTATTGCCAAGGGTAATTATTTTTAGATGTTATATATCGTTGTTATATTAGTTTATTGTAGTTAGCAACCTAATATTAATTCTTTTTATGAATGATTTATACACTCTAATGATGTATATAAATGAATTGTGAACTCTGATTGTTTGAGGATAATGGACTAATTGTGAATGTGAGAACTCATTCTGAATTAATCCATTATCCTTAAACAATCAAGGTTGCCTGGAAGTCCAAACAAACTGAAGAATGTCAAAATAAATCTATGTAGTTAGCAAGTTATTTAATTTATTATTCTTACACTAATGATGTTAGCTATAATTTTGTAGTATGAATGAATTATTTTTACACTATAATAATGTATATAAGTGAATTGTGAACCCAGATGAATCGGCAATAGATGTACAATGCCGACCGACGTTCAATGGAGTTCATTGATGGCGTGCATGAATTCACAGAAGCGGCCAAGAAACACAAGTACGACGGTTTTGTTCGTTGTCCATGCAAATTCTGTAAGAATGAGAAGGATTACTCATCATCAAGAACCATACACAGTCACTTGTTCAATAGTGGTTTTATGCCCAACTACTTTGTTTGGACCAAGCATGGAGAAAGAAGGATTATGCTGGATAATAATGAAGAAGAAGAGGACATGATTCCTGACTTTACAGCCAATTATGGTGCCTTCTTTGAAGATACTGCAATGGGTGAAGCTGAAGAAGATACTGAAGGATACGTTATAGAAGATGATCTTGGTCAGATGCTGCGCGAAGCGGAGGAAGTTTGTGAAACAAAAAAGGAATCGAGAGATCTGAAGCACATGTTGTAGTACTATAGAACATTGTTCTACCCAGATTGCAAACAAGGCCATAAAAAGTTGGGTACCACATTGGAATTGTTGCAATGGAAGGCATCAAATGGTTTGTCTGACAAGTGATTCAAGGAGTTGCTAAAACTTATGAAAAAACTACTCCCTGAGGGTAACACCATGACTGAAACAACATACGAGGCAAGAAAGGTTGTTTGTCCTCTAGGATTGGAAGTACAGAAGATACATGCATGTCCTAATGACTGCATCCTCTATCGTGGTGAGGAGTATGAAAATTTGGATGTGTGTCCGGTATGCAACGCATGACGGTATAAGGTCCCTTGAGATGTTCCAGGTGATGTTGAGGGGATGCGTATCAAGAAGATGGTGCCTGCCAAGGTGATGTGGTATTTCCCTCTAATACCACATCTGAAATGTTTATTAAGGAACAAAACAAATGCAAAATTGATGCGATGGCACAAAGAAGGTTGTAAGCAAGACAATATGTTGAGGCACCCCGCTAATGGGTCCTAGTGGAGAAAGGTGGACAGAACATTCCCAACATTTGCAGATGATGCGAGGAATATAAGGTTTGGCTTAAGTACGGATGACATGAATCCTTTCGGTGAGTAGGGCAGTGGCCATAGTACATGGCCTGTGACACATTGTATATACAACCTTCCTCCTTGGCTGTGTATGGAGCGGAAGTTCATTATGATGCTGGTGCTTATCCCCAGCCCGAAGAAACTTGGTAACGATATTGATGTGTATTTGAAACCACTGGTTGATGATCTTCTATTATTGTGGAAAGATGAGGGTGTTCATGTGTGGGATGCGCACGCAGAGGAATATTTTAATCTACGTGCATTGCTTTTCGTAACCACCAACGATTGGCCTGCACTAAGCAACCTATCCGGATAGTCCAATAAGGGTTCTAGGGCATGCACCCATTGTTTAGATAAAACCGACAGCATGTATCTGAAGCATGGTAGGAAGATCATGTACATAGGTCATCATCGATTTCTTCCTATCAAGCACCCATTAAGGAGGAAGTATGCTCACTACAGTGGAAAGGTAGATCATTGTACAAAACTAAGGCACCGTTGTGGGAAAATGGTATTTGAAATGGTCAAAGATATAAAAGTAGTATTTGGAAAAGGACTTGGCAGCAGATCAGTGCAGAGTGATGACGGACGTGCATCTATGTGGAAGAAGAAGAGTATATTTTTGGATTTACCTTATTGGGAAGTCTTAGAGGTCTGCCACGCAATTGATGTGATGCACCTCGTAAAGAATCTTTGTGTTAATCTGTTAGGCTTTCTTGGTGTCTACGGTAAGCCAAAGGACACACTGGAAGCACGGCAAGACCTTCAACGTATGAAACAACGGGCCGTCCTACATCCAAGAAAAAGGGATAAAGGAAGTCATTACCTAGGTCCTGCCTGCTACACTCTAAGCATGGAAGAGAAGCAAAGTATGTTTGAATGTTCGAACAGTATCAAGGTCCCATCAGGCTACTCTTCGAATATAAAGAGGCTACTAAACATGAAAGAGAAGAAATTCGCACACGTAAAGCCCCATGACTATCACATGTTGATGACACAATTACTTACAGTTGCACTTAGAGATATTCTACCATCTAATATTCGAGCAATAATCATAAAGCTATGCGCATTTCTTAACACAATTTCTCAGAAGGCAATCGATCCAATGAGTCTAATCAGGCTACAAGAGGATGTTGTCAAAAGAATCGTTAGTCTTGAGATGATATTTCCTCCATCATTTTTCAATATTATGATGCATCTTCTGGTTCACCTGGTCAAAGATATTGGTATTCTCAATCCTGTTTTCCTTCATACTATATGCCCATTTGAACGATTCTTTGCAATTCTAAAGAAATACATTCGTAATCGGGCTCGACCGGAAGGAAGCAATGTGAAGGGTTATGTGACAAAGGAGGTCATTGAGTTTTGTGTTGACTATGTGCATGAACTTTGCCCGATTAGGGTTCCAGTATCATGACATGAGGGGCGGCTGATTTGAAAGGGCACACTTGGGAGGAAATCAGTAAATGCCAATGATCATGCTACGTTAAGCAAAGCACATCTCACAGTTCTGCAACAATCAACCTTGATGGCTCTGTACATGGAGGAGCACAATCAAATGGTGCAAAGCAGGTACCCTTCGAAGTCTGGATTACAAACCATCATAATGATATGTTCGCCACCAGGTTGCAGAAGGAACTCATGGGCAATGATGGAATTCATGAGCAGCTTGCCTAGCTGGCTAGGGGTCTAGCTAATTCAATCTTGACGTACCAAGAATATGAAATTAATGGATACATATTTTACACAAGAGCCCAAGATAACAAGAGCACCAATCAAAATAGTGGTGTCCGTATAGATGCCACAGACTCTAGTGGCCAAACGAACTCATATCTTGGTTACATTGAGGAGATCTGGGAACTTGACTATGGGCCACTGAAGATTCCTCTATTTCGTTGCCAATGGGTGAAGCTGACTAGAAAAGGTGTCGATATCGACGAGTATGGAATGACAGTAGTAGACCTCAAGGAGCTTGGCTTTCGGGACGAACACCATTCGTCCTAGCTAAGGATGTCACTGAAGTTTTCTATGTGCAGGACATGTCTAGCAAACCCAAGAAGGACAAGTCTAGAAATAAATCAGCAAAGGACAAGTCAGATGGAGATGAGCCAAAGCGTCATATAGTTCTGGCAGGTAAAAGAAAAATTGTGGGAGTTGACGATGTCACATATGAAGAAGAATACAACAAGGTTGAAGACATGACTCTGTTCGTAGTGAAAGCAGACACAATTATCCTTTTACCCCAAGAGGAGGCTCCCTACGCACACCATAAACATAATGAAAGGACGATTGTAAAGCGAGCCATCGTTAATATTCTATTAATTGAATGATTGTCTCTTGTAACATTTCTCATCAACATTTACTATTTGTACACATCATTTGAAATATTTGTAATATTATTTTGTTTGACCCAATCAGTCGACCATATCTGTGAGCACCACACACTCTTTCTTTGACATAAAACTAATTAACTTTAACAATATATAATATTTTCCCACTTATATACGATCAATACAATTTTTACCACATTTTTGGTGAATTTTCCCAAGTGATATTGGATTTTTTATGCAATTAAGCAAACTCTGCAGACAAAAACAAAACAAAATAATGATTAAATTGAACAACTATATTTTGTGAATTTTCTGAATGCATATTTGATTTTTTGCAAATATTTTGAAGAAATCTTTGATTTATTAGCCAATCGACATATTTATAAGAGAACAAGAAAGGGGAAAAGAAAAGATAACAAAAATAAAATGCTACCTTATGGGGTACCAAAGGAGATCCTATGGTATCGGGTGGGAATTACACCCGGTACCAAAGGTTCCTTTTCGGCCAAAAAAAAGGGGGCGGCGCGCGGGATTCGAACCGTGGCCGCGGCACCAAAATTAGTTTAGGTTATCATTGAGCTATTGAGGGATTTCAAACCAATTGAGACCAAAAAGCTAAAAAAGCAAATCGCCCCAAACCTTAGGCACCGGTTTTTATTCTCCATCCGGTACTAAAGGGAGATTTCACTTCCCACCCATTGGGGACTAAAGGCACCAGGTGGATCTACACCCGGTACCTAAGGAACGCCTAAGGTACCGGTCGGATGCACAACCTGTACCTAAATCTGGCCTAAGGTACCGGTTCCGCTTTTCACCTGATACCTATAGCCGGGATATATAATCCCAGCCCTCTCTTCCTCCCCTATCTTCTTCCATTTTCGCCCCATCAACGAGCTCCGCTGCCTCACTCGATTGTCCTCCACCGCGCCACAGCCATTCTGCCACACCGTTGCGCGACCCAGCCACCACGACGCCCTTCCGCACCGGCCGCGACCTCAACGCCGCTTACCCCCCCCCCGGCCGCCTCGATGCCGATGCCACGCGCCACCCCTCCGCAGCTTGACTCCACCACCACCACCTCACATCGCTCCGCCCCTCCGCCTTGACTCCGTCACGCACGTCGTCTACACCACCACGCCGGCGTTGGCTCCTCCGCCTAGGAATCCACTTCCGCCGCCGTGTGACGTCGCCGGCGGAGCCGCGCGCGCCTTCGCCCTGCCACCTTGATTGACCTCCGCACGCGCCCTCTCCTCTGGCCCGCCACCTCGACCTCCATGCATGCCCTCTGCTCCGGCTCCCCCACGGTGCGTCACCACATGCTGGCCTGCGCCCCTGCTCTTCCCGCCGGCCAGCCCTTTTTCCTTTTTTCTTTTATTATTTTAATCGTTAGCTTACTTTTTTTACATGTGTAATTCAGTTTAATTCTAGTTCCATATTATCTAAGGTTGTATTTCTTTAGTATACTATTTGTTAGATATTAGTTGTTTTTAGTGAAAACTAGGTATTTTAATTTTCATCATTAATTTCATGTACATGTATTATTTGAATGATGTAATTTTGAACGATTGATATGTACTTTATGCTGTTAAATTTAGTTGTAAATTTTGATTTTGGATAACTAGATACTCATTTAGTTTAGCAAGTACATATTTAGTATTTAATTAGTTTTCCTTTATGATTTTCAATGATAAAAATTGATGTCACTCACTAACACACGCACAAACACACTATCATGCTATTTATCATGTTATTTATTTCCAATTATTTATCATGTTATCATGCAATAGCCTTAGTATTTTGGTTAACTAGATACTCATCTTTGTAATTAGTTTATTTAGTATTTCCTCTATTTTGTTTTCTTTAAGGTGTTCAATTATGAAAATTCATGTCACTCACACACACTCGCTCTCTAGTGCTGTCTCTCTCTCTCACACACACTCTCATTCTCTCACTTATTCACACACTCGCTCTCTCGCTCTCTCTCTCTCTCACACACACACTCACAATTAGGGTTTCAGTTAAGGATGGACCCCTATGATGAGGAGGCCGCCGCAAAATACAAGATGGATGCAATAAACGATGATACTAGGGCCAACGCCGCCAAACAATTTGGTGCAGAAGAGACCCAGACAGCTGATTCGTTCCTGAATATGCCCGGAGATGCCAGTGAAGAAGATGGTGACTTTGCCCTGATGCCCGCTCAGCAGCCCGTTCCAATACGTATCTTAATTATGCATGGTGACTTAAGTATATTAGTTTTGCAATTAACATTCCTTTTCTTTTATTTAGTTGTCCTCTGGATCGAAGACGAGACAGTCAAAAGGGAGACGCCGACTGACCAAAAAAATTGGAGGGAAGACAGGTCATCACAGAAGTGGACGCAGAGGGTTGTCCAAGTGCACCAAAGGCTGCTAGCATCAAGTTTGTCACCCAATGTGGGGTTGTTGTTCGGGCGAGAATTCCGATCACCACAAGACTCTGCAAATCGAGCAATCTAGCAGAACAACAACATGCTGTGCCTCCACACCAGAAGAAAATGCTATGGAGAGGATTGAAGGATATGTTCATTTTTCCTGAAGGAGTAGATGAAGAACTTGTGAAGCAACATGCCTTGAAAAAGATGGCCTTTGCATTTGCAACATTCAAGAAGAAGTTGTTTGCCAATTATGTCAAGAAGGATAAAGAACCGAACTGGGATGATCTTCCTCAGGTTAAACCTTACTGGGAGGAGTTCAAATAGTACAAGCTATCTAAGCAAGCGCAAGAAAAATCTGAACAGGCCAAGAAGAATGCAGGAAACAAGAAGTGCAACCACCACCTCGGGGCGGGTGGGTATAAGAAGGCAGTAAGGAAATGGCAGAAGACGGAGTAGGACCTTATGGATAGAGGCATCCGGCCGGCAACTTAGGACTGGCCGGATAGATCAAAGTGATGGTTATTTGCTAATGGTGTGACACTGAATCAAAAATGGATGGAACTTTAGTTGCGCCTGAGCATATGCAAGAAGTGGCCCGCGATCTGGTCACAGCAATAGATGAGGCCAAACAAGGAACGTTCCAACCTCAAAGGGAGAATGATGAGCTGACCAGGGTGTTAAAGAATCTCAAACACCCTGGACGAGCCCGTGGCATCAGCATGGTCCCATGGAAAGTTGCTTGGGCCGGAGATAGCTCATACAAGACTCATCCAAAGAGCAAGGCAGAACAGGACGAAAAAATATGTGCCTTACAAGAAGAGATGAACAAAAAGTTTGCGTCACTGGAATCTCAATTGGACGCAAGGGTCAATGAAGCAGTGTAGCAAGCTCTGAGACAGCAAAGGGCCATTCCTGGGTCGCAGCCGCCGCATGTTATGATAAGCATGGCCTCTCAGCGACGCAGCAGCTGTACATCCACGGTGGCGCCCAACGTACCAGCTGAGCACCCCCTAATTGAGGCAGCACCGGTGGAGAGGTACCCAGTGGATGATATCACCATTCCAACAGCATGCGAGCTACATGTGCGAGCTAAGAATACATCCATTCATGTAGCATACGGGTCAGCCCTACCAGTGAATCCTGCTAGTACAATTCATGGAATGCCAATGCCCACTGACTACGCCTCCGTCACAGTCGAGCAGATAGTTGGAATGAGTGGAGACAATGAGAATCTCAAGCTTGATTTCATTGGAGGGGATGGAGAGAAGACATTGGGAGATGCACTTCATGGGATCATTCTATGGCGCAAGGCCGACATCAAACTTATTGGAAACACAGCGGCTCTCGTGGATCCCTGTTCTCCACCCGATTGTAATATTGATGATCGCGATCCCTCTCCAGAACCTCTCTTAGCACCATCTCTGCCTGGGCAAAGAGCTAGGAGTACTCCAACTCCGACGGCACCAGAAAAATAAAAGAAAAAGACATCATCCCTCCCACCGCCTAGACCCACGAACAAGAAGCAGAAAACGGTCAAAAAGAAAATAGGCCCTAAGAAGAAATTGGCTTACGGGATGACCCAGGAGGAAACAAAGGAGGCCGTTCAAAAGGAGGTGATAGATCATTTCAAACCTAAAGTCCCAGAGAAGAGAGTACCAGTAGATCCACAAATAGAAGCAAAGGTTTATGCATGCCTGAACAACCCACCACTACCAAAAAAACTACCCTCGGACTATAACCGGATGCTTATAAAGGCCCACCAGCAGAGAAATAAGAAATGTGAAAAGACCGTTCCTCAGCTAGGCACCCAACAAAAGGAACTCGAGCCCCTCGTGGTGCCGAGGGCACCAAACCAACACACGGCAGAATTTCTTCTCGAAATAGGACTAACGCTTGAGCAGGCACAGGGGAGAATGGAGGATATCCCGAAAGCTCTAGTTGTTGTTGTTCCATACGAGCATGGAAAACCTTTCGCCACTGACGAGGAGTAGATCAGTCTAGGCACGCAGATGTACAATTTGCATAAATGGTACCTGTAGATGTCGAAGAAAGAAATGAATATGTTTGGAGTCAAATATCATGACCAGGATTTCTTCTGTGGGGAGGATGACTTCTGGGTGGACTTCGAACTTCTACATCACATATACCGTCGGCAAGCCCTAGACGTCTCTATCGTCACCATTTGGGTTCTGTAAGTATCACTTATCTCTAGATTAATACTTTTTGTTAACCAGCGATGAAAGTATCTTTGTGCACTATATAATTTATATTTTATAGTTTAGCATGGAGATTCGAAGATGCCAAAAAGAAGGATGGCACCATCAGGTGGGCTTCATGATGCCGTTGCTAGTCAACCAGATAGTTCTTAACAAAAATTACAAGGAGACGTGTCAAAACATGTACCATTTTTTGATGCGCCAATATTACAAATCCTATATAGTGATGCCCTACAATTTTGGGTAAGTCTTGGTCGACTCGTACCTCTTTTATATTCCTTAATAAATGCTAAGTCTAATGTATGTATATATGCTTGTGTATCTATATCTGTAGTTATCATTGGATTTTGCTCGTACTTAACATGGAGAGAGGCAATCTTGTAGTGTTCGACTCTTTGAGGTGCCCGAAGGAGGCAATCCACAATCAAACCCTTTTTATGTTTAAAACAATTATTCAATATCAAACTTAATTCTGAGTGCAGGGTGTGGAAACAATTTTGTGAAAAAGAACAAAAGTGCCGGTCAATGGAGTGAGGAACTGAATGTTAGAATGGATTTTCAGTATGTTGGGCCGCGAACCTTTTTCTAAGTAATATCAATTGTTCTATATTGGCATACACAAATATTGAATAACTAGTTTATTTCTCCTAAAGTGTGCGAGACAAAGACTAGGAACTGATTGGTGTGGGTACTACGTATGCGAGTTCCTGCACCTTCTAACTCCATGCGGGAGGTGTACTATGGAAAGGCAAAGAGTATGTACAAACCGTTCATAAGTACGTTTTCCTAATTATACTAACGCGATGAATTAACATATCGATCCTTTTTCCCCAAAAATAATAGATGAGTCAAATCAGAGATGAAGTTTACGATGTCGACCGGATTAACGCCGTGTGCGAGCAGCCCACAGGGTTCATTTTGAGGGAGGTCCTGGATCCTAGAGGCGAGTTCTATCACAACGGTCACATCAATACAGTGTCCGCTTCGACGTCGTGAGGGGCCTAGTACTTGCACTATAAACATGACTTGTATATTTGTAAATATTTCTAAATGTGATGTCGTGTTGTTTGTATATTTGTAAATATATTATTATTGCTAAATAACTTAATTATATGTATGCCTTTGACTTTTAGTTAATTTCGAATATTCTTTGAACTCGAACATGACTAATGGACATATAATACTGTAGAGCTCGGGTACGCATAGCAATTCTAAAACAATAAATAGTAATAAACAAAATAAATAAAATCGGATTCTAAAGAAATGAGTAGAACTCTTTGGTACCGGTTGGAAGACCAACCGGTACCAAAGAGTCTGCTTGCTTGCGTCAGTGTGGCAGCTTCAAAGGTACCGGTTGGTTTTTCCAACCGGTACCAAAAATGGCCAAAGGCACCGGTTGAAATACCCGGTGTCCTAGACCGAAGCCAATGGTCTCGGTTTGGGGGAACCAATTGGAAAATCGGTACCTAAGGCCCTTTCTACCTAGTATTGAAGGTCTGTTTTCTAGTAGTGATAGATGGATCAAACGGAAGGTACACATACAAAACAAACATCGCCGGTAAGAGCAACCAAGTAGTTTTGTCACGTTGGTGCAACTCCCACTGCTAGAGAAACTTGCATTAGTACTGGGTCGGAACCCGGTTAGTACAAGCTCCCCGCTCGGTATCGCCTAGTCGATAATAAGTGTGCGTACACTTAGGGACTGTTTGGATAGGACCAGATTGCCTGGCAACGCCTCTTGCCTATGACCTGCCTGGAGTCCATTTGGTTGCAGCCCTGAGCTTCTTGCCTGGAAGGACCTGCCTGTGCTTGGTTGCCTAGCCAGGCCTAGCAAATCGGTCACCTGGCTCCCAACTCAACTTGCCTGGCTATAATCATCACACAGCCCACCACTTTACCCTCCCGTGCTCACTTTCCTCTCCTTTTCTTGACTCTCCCCTTCCCTCTTGCTTGTAGCTAGGTTTTCCTGGAAGAGAAAAATCAAGATTTGTCCTCGAAGATGAAAGATGTTTTAGAGGGGTTCATCTAGTTTGCAGATCTGGTGATTGGCTTTCTCCTATTGCTTCTTCCCCTTCTGAATCAACCTCCAGCAGTGCATCCCAGGTCTTTTCGTTGAGAGGCAAAGGTAAGAGCGTAAACCACTTTTGCCCCTTCTGCTCTCTATTCTTCTATTTGTTTTCTCAGTTCAAGGTGATGGATATAAGATGCAGCAAGCAAGTATATTCGAATCACATTGGAAAATATATTTTTCTCAATCCAATTTTACCTGCAATGCTCATGTTTTTAGCATTATCTGTATTTCCTTCTTACCTTTCTATGTAATAAAATACTCAAATGGATCTCGAACCTAGTCCTGGTTGTATTGTTCAACGAGCTAGAATGTTAGGTGTCCTAGCTGTTGTTGTGGCCACTATCCCAGTGGCGACGACGTAGATGTCATCGCTATAGAAAGTTGACAAGAAAATATAGGCCATTGGTGAGACAAACACGTCTCGATGAGTTGTATAATGGAACTGATACAAACTGCATAAGTCAACTGCGAATGAGGAAAGATGTATTCTGGAAGCTTTCCTCTCATTTGCGTGATGCTGGACTACTACGAGATACCATTCATGTCTCGGTGGAAGAGCAATTAGCTATGTTCCTGCACACAGTCGGACACAACTTGAGAAATTGTGTGATTGGATTTTATTTCAAGAGATCCGGTGAGACTGTTAGTCGATATTTCAGTGAGGTCTTGAGGGCTCTGCATTATCTTGCCAAAGATATGATTAATCTTAGGTCAATAGAGACCCATGCAAAGATAACAAATAGCTCCGGTCGGTTTTACCCATACTTTTAGGTATATATCGAAACATGCATTCAATATTTTTATTTATCATGACAAGTTTATTGGACTAATTCACAACTGTTATGTGAATTGCAAGGCTTTTAACTAGTTGATGGGGTCTGTTTTTGTTGCACCCTTTTGGTCATGCAATTGCTACACTCCGAGTGTTAAAACAATTGCTAACTGCCAGTTAGGTAACTGGTATCATCATGCATAGTACGACAAACTTATTTATGCATGAAGCTAGATAGAAAACTTCTAACTTTTGGGGGTATGTTCTTTGGCCTCGTAGAGTTATCTATTTGTAATATATTTGAACTGAGACATCTAGTGTAATGTAATTATGAACTTCTTATTAGCCTATGAAACGGAAACTCTGTTTCGACCACCACTTGAATATTCATTTTGGCCTTTTGTCAAACTTGTGAATTGAAATGATTCAAATATTAACTAGAACTATCTTGCAACAGATATCCTTCATCTCGGGGTAACCTCACCACACCTCTAACGAATGGTGATTGTAATCCCAGGCAACCCATAAACCAAACGCTGCCTGGCACTTTTATCTACCCAGGCTTTTCTTTAGGGCCTCAACCAAACATCACCTGGAATACAGGTCTGCCTAACCAGGCAATATTGCAATCGATTACAGGGAGGTCTCAGGCAGCTCAACTGCCCACGCAAATCACCCAGGGTCCTATCCAAATAGGCCCTTAATACCAGTCAAGCAGCCAAGTACTAAATGGTGCGTTTAGACTGCTTGCCACGCAGGGGAGCCTGGTGCGGCAGTTTAGTACGATTGGTAACACCAACTGGTACTAATTTTTTTTTGTTTTTTGTTTGTCTAGGTTTCTATTCTTTTTCTTTTTTAGTTTCAATTCATTCATATTCGTAGCCTTTTGCGTATTCGTATTCATATCTAGCATCCCTGTTCATATCTATATTCATATCTAGCAAAGCAAGACTATACATATTCAATTACATCTAATATATAATAATGCACGAGGGATTAAAAAACTATTTACAAGTAGCCATACACATAAGTTGTTTTCTGACAAATTATTCAAACAATACAAGTCTTGGTCGTCATCCGTGTTTGGATCATGTCGACCCACGCTTACCCTATGATCCGCATACAATTCTCCTTTTGGATTTATGACCTCAACCTTCAGGAATCCTTAGATTGCTTCTTGAATTGCCCTAACACTACTACATAAACTATTTGTAGGGCGGGTACAACAGCATTTTTAGGGGTAGATGCCGCACCCGCCTTACTTTCCGCAGCTAAAAATAGCTGTTTGCAGGGGCGGGTCACCCCTCATCCGCCCCTGGAAATGCATTGGTGGTTGGGGGGCTGGCCCGCCCCTAAAATTGCATTTCCAGGGGTGAGTGAAGGTGTGACCCGCCTCTGGAAATAAATTTTCCAATCTACATATACTGACACAAATTGATTTACATATATAAGCACATCACACTACATAGCCTCAAAAACTTGAATAAGTGTATGAGATTGAAATATTCGATAAAGTCGATGCATATTACATTGTAATTGTTCATCCAAGGTGCAAATGTTGAATTGCATGCCTACTTTACATCATTTAGTGAATATTATTCGCAAGCAAGAGGTACTGAACATAGTTAATATTGCCAATCTTGTACCCCAGGGTTCGGTCAATAAAAATCAAAGCACTAATAAGTGCACTATCCTTTGCTTCACATCTACGAGGAAGTGCTTTGCCGTAGATGGTGAATATTGGTTCCGCTATAGGAGATGGGGTAGATTGAACTTGAATACTAGTCTGGTAATGGCCGTCCCTAGCAAGTGGTGTACCCCCCTCGTACCAATGATAACCTAAGTTCTTCAAGGCTTGACATAAAATATTTTCTAAACTTATTTCAATGATATCCTACAATGGAGATGGAAGACAAATATTATGAAATGCTTTGCACAATCAAAGAAAGTACTGTAATATCTTTAAATTAATAAGAACTCACATACCATGTCATATACATTGTCTTGTGCAAGGCTATCATAGAGACAAACAATATCATGTTGATTCTATTGAAGCGCTTTGATTTTGAACCATGACAAGTCTGGAATTAGATAACCATGCCTCTCATGTTCTAGAAGGCAAGCTTCCATAGCACTTCTTTCATAAGTTATCTGAATAGGTGGTTCTTTTCTAGTAGTCACTATTGGAATCATGGTGCCTTGATCTTCTCTTGATGGTATCTCGAAAGAGATTCTCATTTTCTTGAATTGTTGGCCCTTGGTTTCCACCTGAGGAGGTGTACCACCTAGTTGGTTAACTACCTGGGCAAGCGATGTAAACATATCGATCCGCAGCATTAGACGTAATATAACATTAATATGGATCAAACGCTCTTAAGCACACAGATAATGGATCTTACTATTCCTGGAGCTAGATTGTTCGCTTGAGAACATCAAATCAGTCTAGTCCTGTTGACTCTACTAAAAGTGATGCCAGGAGAGTGAGTTTCAGGCAAAGGAAAATCCTGATGCCCCCAACCACGACCGCCACTACCATGACCAAAGCCATGACTTGCCATATGCCTATTTATGAACAATTTCATAGAAATGTTATGCAGATTTCATACAAATCTTACCTCAGCATCTATATACTAAGAAAACATATGAACAATTTCACTAACTACGTTTCACTATCACGAATTAAGAGTGTGTGTCTGATACTTTGCATTGGACTAGAAAAAAGTGAAAAAAAGAAACTCACCTTGATGCCTTGGCCCTTGGCTCGGGGAGGAGGCCGCGACGTGGGTCGGGCTGCCACGGGGACGAGGTGGATCTACCGGTCGGGGCCGCCGTGGGGAGGAGGCGGCATGGCGGCACGCCGAGGAGGAGAGTTGCCGGACATAGAGGGGCCAGTGCGGGGAGCAGCAGGAGGAGTGGCGGCAGTAGTGTGAAAGAGGGTAGGAGGTGCGCTCGCGCGGATCTGCTCAGCGCGGGGAGGAAGGGATGGCGCGGGGAGGAGGAGAAGGAGGAGGAGCGGTGGCGGCGCCATGGGAGAGGAGAGGAGGAGGAAGAGCAGCCGAAGGAGTGGCAGTGGCGGCAGCGGAGAGGAGGTGTGGGCGGTGGCAGCAAGGAGCAAGCGCGGGCGCGCGGCGGCCTAGAGGAGGCACGGGCAGCGGCAGTGGCGAACAATTTTGGTACCCTCCTAGCGTCTCCTCGCGCGCGCCCGAACTGAAATTTTTCTAAATCCGGCGCATCCTCTATATAAGGCATGGATTTGTAGGGGCGGGTCAAGCCACCACCCGCGCCTACAAATCGATTCATAGGGGCGGGTGGGGGCCTCACCGCCGTACAAATTATTTTCCAATTTTATTCGAAAAATTCATTTAATTCTTTAAAAACGGCAAAGCACATTATATAGAGGACTAAAACTTTTGTATAAGCATATTGCGATATGTAGAACATAAGAAAAAATATGAAAATCAAATTAAAGTGTATATAAAGAATAAAAGTTTTGAAACCACAATGTGTACCTAAGTCACACTACTATCCCATACAACTCAAAGCTAACTTTGTGTTTTCCACACTCTTAAACACTAAACGTGTTGAATTATGTTTTTTCATATTTTTTTTCCTAGTTGAAACCACAATGTGTACCTAAGTCACACTACTATCCCATACAACTCAAAGCTAACTTTGTGTTTTCCACACTCTTAAACACTAAACGTGTTGAATTATATTTTTCATATTTTTTCCTAGTTCTACATATCAATATATGCTTACGACAAAAATTTGATGTGTTTTGCTATTTTATTTTAATTAAACGAATTTTTATAACAAATTTGAAAAACATTTGTAGGGCGGGTGGGGGCTTCACCTGCCTCTACAAATTGATTTTTAGGGGCGGTTCGGGCTTCCACCCACTCCTAAAAATAGATTTATTGGTGCGGGTGATGCATCCAGCCGCCCCTACAAATAATTTTCTATTTTTTTAAATTCTTTTAATTAATAAAAAATAATAATAACACTTCAAAAAATTATTTAGCATAAGAATATTTTGATATGTAGAATGTAAGAAAAATATCAAAATCAAACTGCAATGTATATAAGTTATAAAAGTGTTGAAACAACATTGTGTACCTATGTTACGCTACTATCTCATACAACTCAAAGCTAACTTTGTGTTTTCCACACTCTTAAACACTAAACATGTTGAATTATATTTTTCATATTTTTATCTAGTTTTACATATCACAATATGCTTATGGTAAAAATTTTACCTATTTTTGAAGTGTTTTGCTATTTTATTTTAATTAAACAATTTTTTAGAATAAATTTCATCTACCATAAGCATATTGTGATACGTAGAACACTAAATGATTTTAATTAAATGATTTTTCAGAATAAATTTCATCTACCATAAGCATATTGTGATACGTAGAACACTAAACAATTTTAATTAAATAATTTTTTAGAATAAATTTAACCTACCATAAGCATATTGTGATATGTAGAACACTAATTGATTTTAATGAAATAATTTTTTAGAATAAATTTTACCCCCCACCCAACCCTGAAAATGACACCCATTTGTAGGGGCGGGTGAGGGGGTGACCCGTTGCTACAAATTGATTTTTATGGGCAGCTCATTTGCTATAGTTCCTGCACCCTATTTGTAGGAACAGATGACATTTTAGTCCACCTCTAAAAAAAGTGGGGCTTGCTACAAATTGTTTTTGCAATAGTGTAATTCTTTCCGGTTCGATCAGGTCCTCTTTCATTTTTCAAATCTGTCACCTGCAAATATCAATATTTTCAATTAATACATGTACGGAATTAAATGCAAGAAATTATTATCAATGTTACACCTACATCGAATTCTTGTTGTTTCATCCTCTTGGTGCCTCCGCAAAAATAGTGCATGTGCTCACATACATAATAGCCACATAGGTTGTTTGCTTGGTTCTATCTCAAACACTATATATAGATGAGTTATGAAATATTCATGGTGTTTAATGAAATGGCAGTAGATGTGCGACATGATTCATACTAGAAACTCAAGTTTGAAATCAAGATCACAAATAAAAGTTTCACAAAATTTCATCAGACAACATATACAAAGAAACAAATCACTGCTAAAAAATGTACAGAAATTGCACACAAGCATAAAGTCAATCACTGCTAAAAATGCACACATTTCATAAAAAGTATGAGCATTTTTTCAAAAGATCCTGATAGTTGCGGTTTGGCGTAATAAAAAGAGAATTGATCCAATTTATAGTTAAACTGGACAAAAAACCATACACAACAGCTACAACACCTACAACTACACCTGCAACTATGGCCGAACGGATTGGGACATCCACAGGAGGTGCACATTGGTCGGTTGAATTGGGGCATCAACACGACCACACCACTCCAACTCAAGAAATTGCCCGGTCAGATTAGGAAATCGACACGAGCCTCAACAGAAACTCCGCACAGTTGGATTGGATCATCAACACAAGCCTTCATTTCGCGGCCATCGCCACCAACCAAGCTCAAAAACCAGCAGCAAAAGAAGTATAGCCAGGTGCCTCCAGCCACGCCACCATGGCGGCACTGGCATCCCTGCTTAGTTACTGCCAGCCAAGCCACCATGGCGTCACTGGCAATTACTGAAGCAAACTACCACCGACTATGCCACCACGGCGTAGCCGACGCACCCATGCAACTGGCTAGAGTGGGAAACTACCATGACAACGCCTCCAAGAAGGTAAACGGCTCCTAAGAGCGTCACCGTCGTCCTGCCGGAAGATTCAACATGGCTTTCGCCGGTGCTTGCCCACCCCCCGAACGAGCTAAACAAAGAGCCCTCCCGTTGCGGCGCCTTGCCAGGCCCGAGCACCACCTCCCCATCTATGCGTGGATGACTCCACCAGCATGCAGCCGCCGCAGAACCTCCTCCACACCCCTGCTTCCATGCAAGGCCCCTGCCGGCCGACACCACGGTCGCGCCTGCACCTCCGCAGCACCTCGCACCGGCATAGCCTTCACCACGCCCCCACCACGCTGTCTCCCCGCCCCCCCGGGCCTCGTCGGTCCTCACCACCCGCAGCCCATGGCCAGCTGTCACTGCCGCACGCGGCAGGGAGCCTCGCCACCAAGCCACATGCAGCCGCCACCGGTGCTGCACCCCGCTGGTCCCGCCAAAGGGCCGCTCCGTAGTGGCACCGCGTAGATCCACCCCGTAGGTGCCGCCACCGTCGCCGTATCCTCCACCTGGGCGGGAGCACACCAACCGATGAAGATGCCCTGCCGCCGTCTTCCTAGCAGGTACACAGACTTCTGGTGCCCTGCTCCGGTGCTGGTCAGGCGAGGATGAGTTCTAAGAGGGGGTGGTGGCGGTGGACAGTGGAAGTGCCACCCGAGTCGCCTCCTAGGGGAGAGACGACGCGGGGGCCTGTTCTTCTTTTCTCAATCCAACATGCGAGGAGGTGAATGATGATTCTGCAGCAATGCCCTCCAAAAAAAAGTATGAGCATCATCTAATTGAGGGTGATGAAGCCGAAGGTATCGAGAAAGCAAAGTCAAGGCCGCAAACACCTGCCTCGCCCAATGAAGCATTTGCTAATCTCATCTGCTAAGTCTGACAGATACCGCATTCCATGTAACGTGCGTTGTAGACACGCACTCGCTGTTTCATAATTAAAGGGAAATATATACACATGTAAGCTGTGCTAGCTCCATCCCATATATATACACACACCTGGATATACACTGTCTAGATATATAGTAAAACCTATGTATCTAAAGAAGCTAAAACGAAGCACATATGCACGGCCATATAGCAAGCGCACGAAGCAATACGCGATGTTGGTAGAGACAAGAACCACTGTCATGTGAACACGCAAACTTATTTAAACTACACAAATCCACCCCACATAAGCTCGGATCTGGTTCACCGTGGTATTGGAAAAGATGCTGATATATTGAAAGGACGTCATGGGTAGACCTCGATGATTGACCGAACGCCAAGAACCGGTGTTATCTTGTAGTCGTGGAATCCTGCTTCGAAGAAGATCTTCTTCCACTGGTTCTCATCTCTCTCAATGCCGTTGATAAACATCATGTACAGATCAAAGACGGCCTGCATCTCTCTCCGCTTCTTGTCAGACTGTCCTGCGCCAATCACAATATCTATGATTACCACCTTTCCTCCTTCGTCTCTTGGAGGAATAGCTTCTTTGCAGTTCTTCAATATCTTAACACATTCTTCGTCGCCCCAGTCATGCAAGACCCACTACCAGAAAAAAGAAACAAATCATATCTATCTTATAAAAAAATTTATGTTTTTAGTTAAGTGCAGATAAGCTAAAAATTGAAAACAAACATATTTATCTTATTAATATTTAGATAGAAGCATTTCAAAAGCGAAAATGGACCCAGACCCAGCCGACTGGTCTGAAACCGCTGATCTCAGGTCAGGATTACCTTGCTTCTGGCGCCTAGCTTATTCCCGGATGGGTAAGTTACGTGAGCATTTGTCCGCAGGGGCGAAGCTAGAGCGAACATGACGACGGTGCACCAATAGCTCTAGATTGCTCTAAAGGATGCATAGATTTTAATTTGGAGGGTGCATAAGTGGTGAAAATTTGATTGTAATAAGTGTTTTTAATTTTTTTTCGTTGGTGCATTGGCAGCCACTTTTTCCTACCTAGCTTCCGGCCTCTGTAAGCTGCATGTTATTCAGCAGCTTTTGGCCTGCACAGGCACATGTGTATAGCTGCGTTTGGTTGGTGACAGGACCTGTGTGAAACTGTAAAACGAAAAATTTGCACGCGAATCCCAAAGCCACAACCAAATCTTGTCAGATCCATCACTATCCTAAGCGTGTTTGAAAAATCAAAAAATTGAGATAGCTTCTATAGATATATGCTTCCTTGTGGTTCTGCTTTTGCCAACCAGCCACAGAGCCACCGTTGGTGCTGGCTGCCTGAGGGCAGTCTCAGTGCACAATTTCATGGCGCAGTTACCTAAACCAGAAACTAGGTAACTGTGCCAGATAAGTTTTATGGTGATCAAACTCTCCTCACATCCTATGAAATTATACGCTTCTTTCTCCTTACCATAAGGGCAAAATTGATGATATTTAATGCCATGAAACTCCATTGAGACAAGCCTGAGTTAATAGTGAAGTTTTCCCCATATGGATATATACCCTCCACGCGCCCTCTATCCGCGCCCCACCAGCAGGTCGGCTCCCAACCTCCCATCCATGGATTCCACCTTGATTTCGCCAACCTGATCACCATTCACCACCCAAGATGGAGACGAGAGGGAAGGAGATATAGACTGGTGGCTTAACGACTAATCCTCGATTACATTAACGGGAGATTAATCAGTTGGTGCTTAAAAAACAAAGCATGAATTAATACATAATTCAAGATAAATAATGAGATAACATGCTAAACGACCACATACCTTGAGAAATATCATGCTCGCTGGTGGCACTGTCTCAAACATGTTGCCAGCGATATACTGCACGTTGGTGTAGTTGGGAGCATCTGCAACAACATGGCCAAGTTCTAGCACACTGCATTTCAGATGCGGGAACGCCTTCCCGATGGCATGTGCCGCGCCGCCATGCCCCCCAGCGACGTCGATCAATGAGTCTGCCCCGTGGAATACCTCCCCGAACTCATTGACAACAATGTCCATGATGAGTTCAGTGTCTGAGTTCATCCCGTTGTTGAAGAGCGCGTTGAACGCTGGGTCAGTGTTGGCTAGCTCCCAAAATGTGTGATCGTTCCTCAGCTGGAACATGCATGGTTCGGGCAGCTCACGCCGGAGCCACCCACCAAGCTCAAACAAGGAGGAGACGACGGTCGACTGGAGTATCAAGGTGGTGATGGGGACCTGGTTCCGTG